>NC_133772.1:5159509-5218700 GCF_003597395.2 Chelonoidis abingdonii
TGCACCATCATGCATTGGGATCTCAACCCAGAATTCCAATGGGCAGGGGAGACTGCAGGAACTATGGGATAGCTGCAGGATAGCTACCCACAGCGCAACGCTCCAGAAATCGATGCTGGCTTCGGTGCATGGACGCACACCACCGAAATAATGTGTTTAGTGTGGCCACATGCACTCGACTTTATACAATCTGTTTTACAAAACCGGTTTATGTAAAATTGGAATAATCCCGTAGTGTAGACATACCCACAGTGAACTGGATCACTCTGCACTCCTCTATGGAATAGCTACGCAAAATGTTTCCCAATTTACTCCTAAAAAAACACAGTTGGGCAGAGTGCAGGGTATGAAGTGGAAAACAGAAAATGCCCCAATTAACTTACAGTTGATTAAGCCTTAGTGTGATTTGTTAGCTTATGAGCAAAAGTCCCCTAACAGTTTGCATAGCTGCAAAGCCTATAAAGTATATGTGTGACTGATTGCTATGCTTGCTGGTGAAATAAGGAATGGAGATGTACTGAAACTGATCTGTTTGCAGATGATTTAGCCATTAATTGCAAGTCCTAGATGTTTTGCTGAGTAAGGGATATGGAGTGGTACTAACAGAACAAGGAAGTAACTAGGTTGTAAACAACTGGGGTATGTGTGTTGGGATAAGCAAACTGGAACAGACACAAGTGTTGACACTTAAAGATAGGCCTGGAAAGATTTTACGGCTTGTCTGGAGGCAAGATTCCCATGATAGCTTTTTCTTAATTGCAAAGTATCTAGCAAGGAATGGAATTTTACAATGCAGTAACCCATGACGTATTTTATGTTATACAATATATTTTTGCACTGTACTAAGTGCAACATATTCACAAGATATGTAATGTGTAAAAATGGCCAAAGAAGGCCATAAACAATGAATAACCAGTAGGTTTTGAAACAGCTGGAAAATTACAAGAAAAAGGAAACTGAGGTAAGAGTCCAAGAGCATGTATACACTTACTGGGGATCGATGCTGCTGCAGTCGATGCACTGGGCATTGATTTTAGTGGGTCTCTGCTAGACCTGCTAAATCGACCACAGATCGCTGTCCCGTCAATTCTGGTACTCCACTGGAATGAGAAGTGTAAGGTAAGTTGATGAGAGAGCATCTCCCATCAATGCAGTGTGGAGTAGACAGTGCAGTAAGTCGACCTCAGATACATCGACTCCAGCTATGGTACCAGAGTTGTGTAATTATGAGGTTAAGTCGACCTAAGTGTAGACAAGCCTTAAGATGTGGAGATGTATACAGCAAAAGGAGGAAATTGATAAGGGTTGGAATGTTGAACTTAGAAGAGTTACCAGGGTATAACTACCACAAAAAATCATAAGAAAGTAAGACCATTGGTAGACAGGATCCAGACTGTCTGCAGCTACAGAGGCCTTCCACAGGTGTGAGTAATTGTATGCCTCTCTATATGTGCTGTCCTGAGTGTTTAATAAATTCATTCAAAGCAGACTTGTTAACCAAATCTAAATTTAAGAGAAGGCTATTCATTAAGCATATAATCACAATTAAAATTCCTATCCATTATTAGCTGTACATTTATTAATTATTGACAAATTATTGGTTGATTATCAACACAAGAACTATGTAAACTACAGTCACTGGAAGACTGTTCTCTACATTGGTTACGTCTGACCTTTCTGTATTATGCTGTTTTATTGCTAATCAATAAAGTGATTGAGCCGAGGTATCTGAGGTCTCATTGACTGATGACAAACTTAACCAGCCACCACCTCAAACTACTTACAAGATCACATTTCTAGCTGTAATGGGAATGGGGCCTCATAGTGACTGGATTTCATAAGGATGGAGGACAGTGTTCCAGAAGTGTGAGGCATGAAGGGGAAGTGACTACAGATCAATGAAGAGATGCCTTTCTTTTCATTTCTCAATAGACTGATTTAACAAAAGTAGCACTACTTGACACTATTAACTCTGTGTGCTATTAATTAAACATGAATGCCCCAGTGAAGGTGGGTGTGCCTATTAGGAAACAGTGAGTTTGTGTATTTCTTTGGTTGGGCTGGGGCCTGTTGTGACACTGGTGGTGTTTCCTTTTCTGATGATTTTCTGTATTTTTCTCAGAACATAAGATTGTTTTTGCACAAATATTTCTAATAGTCCTTGACTTTAAGTTCTTGCTTTGGTTGCCAGCTTGCAACGCATGTATTCATGTCAACCACACATCATTCATACTAGGCCTCAATGACCTATAACATATTACATGGTATATGAATCATACTATACATATAATATCACAACAGTTGCATTGGGCCTTATTGTTTGTTTATTTCTCCTTGTATGGTTATTACTTGGCAATAAATAACTTTTATGGTAAGCTGGTTGTTTCCCTCCCTCTCTCCTGTTTTTGGCTTCCCCATTTGCTCTGCAGCAATGATCCTCTTACCTAAGTTAAATATCCCTGCAGGACCCAAAAATCCTGGGGGGTTTGCTCATCAAGCGGGTTACTACCAGAACAACTGTAATGGGAAAGTGGGGATAGGGACGTGCAGCAACTTGGAAGTGCTGCTTGACCTTGCCTACTCAGGCATGCTCTATTCCGGTGCGGTGCTCGTGACATGAGGGTGGCAGCTTGGAAGTGCTGCTCGACCCAGCCTGCTGAGTCCAGGGACATATAAGGGGTACGCTTGGAGTGCTCATTGACCTGGTTCACTCAGATACACTCTGTTAATGTGTGTGTGTATCTGATTCTGGGGCTGGAAGAACCCAGCCCTCAGGCACCTAGGTCCTGCAGGATAGCTCCATTGATAACACTGTTGTTCTTCAAGGTGTGTTGCACATGTTTATTCCGTGATCCACCCTCCTGCCCTCTACACTGTAGTTTTCTGGAAAGAAGGAATAGAGGGGGTAAGGGAATGGCTGGGTGCCTTAGTGACAGGTACGGAGGAAAAAAACTTCAGCAACTGTGCTTGGGGTGCATACACACCTAGAAGGAATGGACGTGTGCAACACATTTCAAAGAACAACCTTTACAGAAGGTTAGTAAACACTTCTAAAAAAATTAAAGTAGAGATTCTCACATGATCACCTGACTCCATGAGCAAGGCTTTAAGAGAAGCACCAAATATTGCAAGACGGGATAAAATGGCTAGATAGGGAAACAATGCACTTGCCTCAAAACACAGCAACTTCCTGAGGGTTTCTAGCTTCCTATACACGATATCTCCCAGCTCTGCACTGCAAAGTGCTAACCAAATTCAATATGTAAACTGTAAACTCTTTGGAGGCAAGGATCTTGTCTCATTTGAGGAGTGTCCTATGGAGACCAGGAATTTCTCTCCTTTTTAGGTGAACATGCACACTCTTTGCCATCTGTGAAAATAACAGATAAAAGTTTTAATGAAAGGTGAGATGCTGCTGTAATCACATGACTCCTGAAAGTGGCGCACTAAGTAGAGACTTGTAGTGTCTATCCCTTATTTAAATGCCTCTCAAAATCATTAATGCATGCCAAGTTAGGGTTGCTCAGTGGTGCTTCATGCTCTTCCAGACTGAAAAATGGCTAAACCTAAACCTCTGAAAACCAGGAAATACAAAGTGAATGCCATACATACCAAGCCCCTACTACTGTTATTAAAACAAAACCAAAATTGATGTGTCCATGACTAAACACAGTGCTTCAGAGGGCAGACCAACCCAGAAACCCATGTGAACAGCAGACTACTTGGATTCCTAGAAGTTTCAGCAGTAATATTTTGGTTGCTAAAGCAGCAAAGAGTCCTGTGGCACCTTATAGACTAACAGATGTATTGGAGTATGAGCTTTCGTGGGTGAACACCCACATCATTGGATGCTGTTTGGTTGCTGTTTTCAAACTCTTATTAAACGGAAGTGGGGAATGTTGTAATGATCAGTGTAGATAGCACCTCCACCAACAGCTGGTGCATCTTCATCTTAGTGTTAAGTTGTCTTGTTTTCATAGTGTGTGTTGTCCTGGTTGGGAAGGGTAGGGTTAAGGTGGAGGAGGCCACTTGTCCCGTATCAAACCGGATGGTCCTCTTTTTGAAATGTGTGTCCTCTTTTCATTACTGGGACAAAACTAGACATCATTTTGTCTGGTATTAGATGGGGGGGACAATGTTCTGCCCCCCAACTCTTAAAAATGGCACCCTTCATGTAGTGTGACCTTGCATGTAGGTTACACCAGTGGGGACAGGGCATTCTTAAAAATAGTGTCCCCCATGCGGCGTGACTTTGCATTCACCGTGAGTATGAGGTCACACCAGCAGGGGCAGGGTGTGCATGCTCTTAAAGATTATGTCCCCTATGTGGCAGGTCTCACACTCATGTTTCTGGAAGTATCAGAGTGTTTTCTGTAGCGTTGCCTCCTTTCTAATTGCTGCTAACTGGACCCCTGAAGCCCTTCCCCTGCCCTGCCTCTTCCCCCAAAGCCCCACCCCTTCTCTGCCTCTTCCCCCAGAGCCCTGCCTCTTCCCCCAGGCTCCACCTCTTCTTTCCCTCTTCACTCAGGCCCTGGTCCCTTGTCTGCGTCTCCCCCCCAAGGCCCCACCCCTGTTGCTCCCCCCCTTGTTTGCTGAATTGTCTCCACCTCCCCTCCCCCTGCCAGCTAGGCTCCCTCTGCTCTGGGGCTGGGATGGAAGCTGCTGCAGCCTGATAAGGAGCCTGCCTGCAGGTAGGAGGTGACGGGCTGGCACAGGTTAATGACGTGGCACTTGACCCCACCTCCGGATCATCAGACTTTGTACTGACCCGATACTGCCACGTCCCCATTTTGACCAGACTTTCCAGTCAAAAAGCTGGCACTTGGCAACCCTAAACAGCACCTGGACACAGAAGCCAAAAAACGGCTAGCCCAGGTAAAACCCAGCCAAGTAGCAACACTCATCCTCCGGAACATGCGAGTGGTCACCTTAGTTCAAGGTCAGAGGAAACCTGTCTTGCCCGTGTGCACTGGAGTTGTTAGTTCCTAATAAATCCTGTGATTTCTCTGGCTGACCTATTACAGTATTTCTGGTGAATGAGAAGAAACAACCATAGAGGTGGTCAAATAAACCCATGAGCGGCAAGTTATACGAGCCCTTGGTGCTTGTGCTCCAGCAAATTCAAGGCCTGGAGGCCCGGCTCCACCAATGTTTGGGGTTGGGTCTCTCCCCCGGCTCCATCTGCTGCCCCTACGTGCCTCCCCCGGAGTGTCCCTGCCTGTGCCCCGGGCAGCGGGCAGCTGCCCTGCCATTCCGCTTCCTTGCCGGCCACTACTGGCTACAAAAGGGAGCAGTACCGGCGGCAGGATGAGGTGGCGGCACAGCTGCCGCCTGTGGAGGGAGGAGGCACACGTGATGGGACCCCCCCCAGCACCCACCACAGGGGAGGGGAGGGGGCTTCTTGGACCAGAGAGAGGTGCAGCCCCTAGGATCATGTGCAGTGACAGTGCTGGGTGAGTGTGCTGCTGGGGTGGGGGGGAGATGGGGGCCCTCCCCCAGAAATTGCTGCTTTAGGGGAAGAGGCTGGGGGAACAGTGGAGTCCTCCTCTCTGGCCCCAGCTTTGGGGGCAGCCTGCCTGCACCTCAAACTCCTCAGCCCACCCCAGAGCCCTCACCCCCCACCCCAACCCTGAGCTCCCCTCCTGCATCCAGAACCTCATCCCCAGCCCCACACTGCAGCCCTCACCTCTGCAGCCCTATCCTCTGCCTTAGCCCTAAGCCCCTCCCACACCCCTAATCCCCAGCCCTGCTCCAGAGCCTCCACACCCTGACCCAGCCCTGAGCCCCTCCCATGCCTATAATCCGCAGCCCTCTTCCCCCCACGCTCCAACCCTCTGCCCTAGCCTCTCCCACACCCCAAACCCCTCATCCCCAGCCAGAGCCCTCACCCCCCCACCCCAACCTCCTGCCCCAGCCCTGAGCCCCGCCCAAATCCCTCATCCCCACAAACATCCTAACCCCCTGTCCCAGCCCCTCCCCTTCATTTTGTTCTATGCACCAATATGCAGGGCGGTGGGGGCGGGACTTGGACCCGTTCCGACAATGACACAAACCTGCGGCCCCTGAATAAACCCCGCTCCCAATCCCGCCCCCCGGGGCCCGGACCTGGTGCGGTGGGACGTTCACAGCGGCGGAACTTCCCGTTCTCAGCGGCTCGTTGGGAAACTCCCGGCGCCCGGGCCTGGTCTGGCTGCGGGCGGGACTCCCGGGTCGGTGCTGGGACAAACCCGGGAGATCGCGTCTGTCCCCCGCGGCGGCGGTGAGTCCGGGGCCTGGGGCAGAGCCGGGGGGAGGGAACCTGCCCCTGCAGCGGCAGCAGAGCGAGTGGTGCCCGCGACAAGGGGTCAGAGCCTGAGCCCCGCTGGGTTCTCCCTGCCCAGCCAGCTCCCGGGGAGTTGGGTGTGTGTCTGTGCAGCTGAGCCTTGCAGGGTCCTCCCCAGCCAGCCAGCTCCCGGGGAGCTGTGTGTGTGTCTGTGCAGCTGAGCCTTGCAGGGTCCTCCCCACCCAGCCAGTTTCTGGGGTGCAAAGAGGGGAGCTCTGTGCAGCCAGAGCCCAGGCGGGGCCCCTGCAACCCAGCCAGCAACTGTCCGGAGAAACAGCACTTTTAAAAAAGCCTTGGTAATCCCAAAAGGCTTTGTGTGCGCACACAAGATGTGCTTTAACAATACCGGTGTATTTAAAGCATACAGTGCCCCCCCCCCCAGTATGCCAGTCCAGCACGTGGATATAATTATTTTGTTACAAAAGGGCTTATATAGGAAAGGGAATAAGCTGCACTGATATACAGCTTCTCCGTCCTTGTATCACTGTATCCCTATGCTGAGATCACTATATGAGTAAGAAATCCCACTCCCAACCCAAATAGTTCGACAGGTGCAATGTCTGATGTTCAGTGCAATCATTATAAACTGTAAAACCATCACAGCACGAAAAATGAAAAGCTCAGATTCAAGTCTCCTAAATCGAAGTTATGCTTTTTTTAAAAGCCCATCTAACAATATCCAGCAATAACACGAGAAAAGGAAGGAAGACGTTGATCCATGTAGGCCATAAGGAACATTAACCTCACACCGTTAATTTTTAATTCTGCTGCTGACCAGGGAAGTAGGACAACTGCCCTAATAACTGAAACACTGCGATTGTCTCCACCACAGAGCATTGGCCTGTAGGAGGTTGGCTGGCATGGCTGCCCCACCTCCTCAAATGACCTTAGCTACACAGTATTTCTCAGATGGGGCCACCAGGGTCTTGTCTTTTGGGGCAGTGTTTGGGGTAAGGGGAGTGAAGCACTGACCCCACTCCAAGCCCCCCCAGGGGTTGGACCCTGCCCCCTTCTGGCGCCAGAAATGCCAGAGGAACAGGCAGCTGGTGTGAGTTCCCTACCTTCCTAGGGATGGTGGGGCTTGAGCTTCGAACTTCAGCCGTACAGTGACAGGTGGCTGACTCCAGACAGGGGTCTTTGGGCTCCGGCCACGTGGTGACAGGTTCCATCAACTGGTCCTGGGCTCACCTCTGCCCTGCATCATCCCTGGTCCCTACTGTCTCCTCTGGCCATGGGCTTGGGTCACATGGCAGAGGCTCCATCTCCCAGGCTCTGGGATGGGCTAAATTGCCTCAGTGGCCGTGATATGTTGGTGGGCAAGGTCTGTCAGGGATTAAAATGCCGGGGTACTTAACTACCTTTTGGGTGTAGCAAATGGCTCCTGGATGCAAAGTTGGTTCCAAAGAACATTAGCTGGCTGCTTCTTTTTAAAGGGAGGAAATACACAGGGGTAAAAATGACACAAGGGCTAAAATTTCTGCTAGTCAGCAAGTTTAACTACTTGTGTATGGCATTTTTACTGTTTATGTAAATGTGAAGCTTTATAAAGTCAAGAGGGGTAGGGCGATGTGGGGGGGAGATTTTCAATATTTGCGCAATCTAGACTTCGAGCAAAAAATGTGACGAGGTCATCTGTTTCTAAAAATCTGATGACAGAGACCAACATCAATTTTAAGTTGGTTATAGGTATGAATCCAATGAGTTGTAAGTTCTTATCTTTGTTAGCGTTGGAAAGGTTCAAATATGACCCTTGTAGCATCTAATCAAATAAGATTTGAAAATCCCAATTTTGGGATGAGGAATTTGCAAACCTTACAGTACAACCAAGTACTTTTTCTCCCCCCATTTCTACAACAGTGGGGTTGCGAGTCAGCATGCGAGACAGAACTGCATTTTCTATCTTTGCTGTTCTTTCCTCTCCCTTTTTCTGCGCATTTGTCTCATTTTGTCTTCAAAGAAACGAGATCAGACTTTAACAACAGAAGCACCAGCTCCAGCCCATTTCAACTAACTTCTTCTCCTTTCCCCCCAAAAAGGAATGTTGTTACCCTCCATAAGCACATCAAAAAGACTGCTTGTCAGGGTTCCCTCCTCCCCCCTCTTGAATACTCTCTACAGCTAAACGAAAATGGAATAAGGCGTCTAGTTGAAATGAAAGCCTGATGTAATACTTTACATTTCAAATTCCTTAAGGGTCTTGAAAAAGGAACAGTTAAATCTGGATCTGGTACAAGTTCAAACGAAAAGGTTGCCATTAAATAAAATTCTGTGAATTCACACTCATGAGAAAATTGGATACCCCTTTGAGTGATGCCCCTGAAGCGTAGAGGGATTATGTTACAAGGGAAGCTCTTTGGGGTACAGACTGTCTTTTTGTTCTGTCCTTTTTCAGTGCCTGATACAATGTTCAATAAAAAGAGCCAACTACCTGCAGGAGTGCAATTGTGATCTGATATTCCTAGGTGCCATGATCAGTCAAATAAAAGGCAGAATTGAGGTAACATCACCTGAGTTCAGAAAAGGTTCACTAGGAAGAAGAAATCTTCCCAGGAAGGAAGAAGGTTTGGTCTGGGCAGAAGGCTACAAGAAGAAATACATAATTGAGGAATCTCTTCTAGTCATCAATGTGCAGAACCCAACTGATGGTGGTGAAAACTGGAAGATGGAAATGTGGGGGGACACAGCCCCTTTCATATGCTTGGCAGGCCCATCGGCTTTCAATAACTCTGTTTAGTAGAGAATCTGAGAGCCACTTGTCACTGCCCCTTAGATGCTACCTTTGTCCCTCACACAGCACTAACAACATATATGTTTCCCAGGTCTCACTTTGTGTGATTGAAAGAGAAGGGATTTCTGAGACGATGGAGCCCCTGTCACAGAGGTTCCACCACCCAGGACCACAACTGAGCTGTGACCTCAGAGAAAAGCTGCAGTATTCACGGCAACTAGGTAATAAGTTGTATGTGGAGACGCATGTGATGTTAGGGAGCATGGATAGTACAGCAGGGAGGGGAGTCCCCAAGGCAGCCTGTATGAAATCGTTGGAACAGCATTTGGCTGTCTATTGGCACATGGAGGCTGGGTGAGGTGCAGGAGCATGTGTGTCTGTGTGGGTCCCTCTAACGGTATCTTTATCATTCTTTAGATCTTCCTGCACCTTATTTGTTTGTTCCTTATGCTAAGGAGAATGAAGGAGACCAGGATATAGTGGCCTTGCTCTGTAGGTTTGGCTTTATGGTGAGTTGTGAAACGGTGCTTGCTTCAGTGGCCTGCGTTGGGGCTGAGTTCTGAAGGGATGGGGAGATTTGTGGGCAGGCTGAGTCTGGCATCTCTTGCTGTGTGGAGGAGGTTGGGAAAGGGGGTTCCTCCCCCCCCCCACCCCCCATAATGCTGCATTTACAGTGATGGCTTTGTCCTTTGCTGCTCAGCTTGTGTCTGAGTGGTGAGATTGTGGCCAGAGCAGGCAGGTGCTGAATGGGGGATCCATGTCATTTCAGATGCCAGTGACGTTTGAGGAGGTGGCCGTGTACTTCTCTGAAGATGAATGGGCTCTTTTGGATGAAAAGCAGAAGGAGCTCTACAGAGATGTCATGCAGGAGAATTATGAGACTCACCTCTCGTTGGGTGAGCAGTTGCTCTAGTCCCCACAGTGTAGACATGGCCTAAATCTCCAGACAATCTGCTTGCCAAAAGGGGATACTGAAGCCTATATGGACTGTGTCTTTCCCCTTCATTCCAAGATTTTCGTTGCTGTTCTTTGTAGTGAAGTGATGGAGAAATACTTGACCCGTTGTGATGCATATACCTCTTTCCCATGAGCAGGATTTCCGATCGCTAAACCAGATGTGCTGTCCCAGATGGAGCGAGGGGAAGAGCCATGGTTCCCGGATCTCCAGCGCTCTGAGGAAAGGGAGAATGCAAGAGGCACTAGCACTGGTGAGGAATGAGGGACACCAATCAGGAAACCATCTGGGCCTGAGGGAAAAACTGGGATATCAGCAAACCCACTAAGGGCTGCTCCTGTTCTGTCTTATCTCATCTCACTCTCCATTGTGTCCTATCCTCAGGGCAGGAGTCACTCCTGGCACCCACTTGTCCTCCCTGACCCTGAAGCCTTTTCCTCTCCCAGCCTTTTTCTTAAGTTTCAGATGGGACTTTGAGTCAGAACTGGCCCCTCCTCATTCCTCTAGGGGAGTATTAGGGAAATTTGCTTCCTGTCCATCAGGTTTTCTGATCAGAGACAAATCCCTTTGCTGCCCCCCCTGCACCCAGCACAGGCAATGAATCACACCTGGATTCTCTCTTTCTCCCACCAGGTGCTAGGACGGTGTGTGAGAAGGAGGGAAAAGCCCAGAAAGTATCTACAGGAGCAGAACCACAAAGGATGTTCTCAGGGAGAAGCTGTTGCCTTGAGTGGGGAGATGCCAGTGAGTGTCAGGGCAGGACAGAGAGGCTCTGGGAAGACCCTCCAGGCGGAAGTAAATCCCCTCATAGCAAAAGAAGTTTAGAGAAATCCAAAGAGACCAGCACCCACCAGACAGCCTGCACGGGGGAGAGCCCAAACACAGGTACTGAACCTGGGGAAAGTTTCAATAAATGCTCGCTCCTCGTTCAGCATTGTCAGCAAACTTGTGCAGGAAAGGGTGCCTACAAGTGTAATGAATGTGGCCAAAGCTTTTCTCAACAACAGTGCCTTCAGATACATCTGACAAGTCACACAGGGGAGAGACCCTATAAATGTAATGAATGCGGGAAAAGCTTCAGACACAAGACAAGCCTCGTTCTTCATCGTTACGCAGTCCACAAGTCGGAGAGACCCCATAAGTGTCCAGTGTGCGGCCAGCAATTTATCCTGAGAAAGAGACTTAATGAGCATCAGAGAATCCACAATGAAGAGATGCACGGAGGGTTTAACAGTGGGATTGTGAGTGAGAACAAGGATGAGCATCCCCAACAGAAAAAGCCAGTGGGAGCGGAGTCTCATGATGCATCTCGGAGATGTGAACGGGCAGATGCTGGTAAGAGTCGAGGAAGGAGAGGACAGCAGCGAGCTTACCCGGCAGGGAGAAAAGACTGTGAATCTGCTGTATGCGAAGGAAGTTCTAAGAAATTGAACCGCACCATCGCCTACCAGGGAACCAAGGTGGGAGCACAACTGAACACACAAAGTAAAAGTAAGAGAAGCTTTAGCAGCAGCTCAGCCCTTGACCTGCATCAGAAAACCCACTCGGATGAGAAACGTTACGGCTGTGCTGAGTGTGGGAAAAGCTACCGCCAGAACTCACACCTCCGAAGGCATCAAAAAAGCCACACGGGAGAGAAACCTTATGTATGTGCTGACTGTGGGAATAGCTTTGGACGGAAGTCGACACTCAGTAAACACCTACGGACCCACAAAGAGGAGAAACCCTATAGCTGCACTGACTGTGGGAAAAGCTTCAGAGAGAGCTCATACCTTGCTCTGCATAAGAGAATCCACACAGGAGAGAAACCCTATCAGTGTCCTGACTGTGACAAAAGCTTCAGACTGAAAGGAGACCTTTCCAGTCACTGTAGAACTCACACTGGGGAAAAACCTCATAAATGCACTGAATGTGGGCAAGGCTTCAGGCAGAGATCAACTCTGACTAAGCACCTGAGGACCCATACTGGAGAGCGGCCCTATAAATGTCCTCACTGTGAAAAAAACTTTCGTCAGAAGTTCTCCCTTTCACAGCATCAGTTAATGCATCATGAAGCGAGACCTCACAAATGCACTGAATGTGGGAAAAGCTTCCATCAGAAGTTCACCTCTACCCAGCAACAGTCAGTGCACCAGGGAGAGAGACCTCACAAATGTTCTGAATGTGGGGAAAGCGTCAATCAAACACAAAAGCTTGTTATACCCTTGGTAAACCTCCATGTGAGAATGAAACCCAATTCAGCAAGTGTAACTTCAGATTACGTTAGCCCTAGCAATGCAACAGGGACTCCACGTGTGATATAAAACAGTGGTGTGGTACTTTCTTTGCTTGGAGAGGGACACTTAAGTACAAGTTGAGAGAAGGATGGGCGGGAAGTATTGGCTTATTTATGATGGCAGATATAAGATTCAGGAGGGGAAAGGAGCTGGTGAAGGTAGGAACAGATCCTTTGGCAGGGATGGGGGGATTTGTGGGAACTGGAAATTAATGGAGTTGAATTTTGTGGGAGGACTGATCATAAGGGCACAGTGGCAGGAGCCAAGAGCAGAGAGTGCCTGGTAATGGAGATATGGGTCATTTAATAACTGGAATGTTGCAGGAGGAGGAATACTTGCAGTAAGTCTCAGAGCCCAGGTCAGCGGACTTGGGCTCGCTCTACAGCGTTAACAATAGCTGTGAGATGTTCCAGCGCGGGCTGGAGCTTGGGCTCAGTGAGTCTCGTGCCCGGGTGGACACACTTGGGCTTGCGGAGCACACGCAGTGGTGCTAAAAATAGCTGTGAGACCTGGCTAATCAGCCTAGGGTCCCAGCCCGAGCTGCAGTGTCTGCACAGCTCTTTTTAGCACAGTAATTCAAGGTCAGCTCTGTTGACCCACACTCTGACGCTTGCTGCTGCTGGCTGCCCCTCGCTGTGTAGAGTGGACATACCCTCGCTGGCTAGTAGCAGTATTGGCTAAAAATAAACTCACTTTCATAAAATATATGGTTTCCAGGAGGTTTCCAGGGGAAGCCAACAGGGGAGATAGGCTGCCTGAGCTCCAAACTCCTTGCGCCTCGCTAAATCCCGCAGAATCTGTTCAAAATAACAGCAATCCTACTACGAATGTAGTTAATTTAGATTGATGTCAATGCACCATCTGCTAAGGGATCCCTGGATAAGAGTTTGGACCTCTCCTCTTCTCCAGTAACAAAGCAGGCCTGCAAAAAGCAAACACTATCGGAGACCTCATGTCATATGGAGATATAGGAAGAAGCTCCAGATACAATCCTGCCCAAACCTTGCAGGTGCTTCAGTAGATTGTGGAAGAATTAACTCTCTGAAGAACAATGTCAGCAGATATTGCTGATGTGAAGAAGACCACTGCAGCTTCTCAAACAGGCCTACGAAGGAGAGTGGGGCAAGTTGAGGCCCATGTGTCTGCACTGGAGGACTCTGTAACAGCCAGTAACACCTCCTCAAATCAGCAGATGCAGAGAATTAGAGTCCTACAGGAGAGAGTGGGCTATCAGGAGGGCAGAACAAGATATAATTTTGGTTGTCTTTCTGGAGGGCTTTGAGAAAGGTAAGTCTATTGAATTCCTAAATAAGGCTGTTCCTGAATTCTTAAAACTCTCTTCGGGAACTGATTTTGAAATTGAGAGGAAGCACCGTTTCTTAGCCCCGAAGCCCCCAGCAGATGTGAGACCACAACCTTTCCTCATTTTTTAATGATGAAGTTTTTAAAATATAGCACCAGACAGTTCAATAAGGCCATGGAAATGAACATACAAGGCCGATGGTGTACTACATTTCATTTCCGGTCACATTTCAGATTAAGGTTGAAGGATAATGCCATAGTTTTGGCACAGCAACAGAAGCTAAGAAATTTATGGACTTTCTTCTGGTCAGCACCCTGGAGACCGATCCTCTCTTTTACACTTCAAGGCATAGACTGGTCCTTATTCTGCTCAAACCCCAATGTCTGTACTTAAGATAGAAGGAAGATGTTCTTTGCTTGGTCTGTTTTACTGGAAACAATTTTTGAGGCTGCTTTTTCCTTTAAGACTTCTGCCTCCCCCACTGAGTATGTAAGAAGTCAGGGTCTATAAAACTGCACCTGGAATTACCAGTACCAGTGGTATGTGATTATCCAGATCCACAGTGAAACCAACACCTCCATCTGCTAGGAAGGACTATGAAGGCGAAACGTTTACTTGATGTATAATAATTTATACCTCCCTTGGACTGGGACTGAATCTTATGACAGTGAGCGTCTGTGTGATGTAGACAGTCTATGCTGGTTGCTTTTGCTTAACAGTTACCCTGTGAGAAATGAACAGGGAGTTGCAGTTCTCTGCACAGCAATTTGCTGCAGCCTTCTTTCTCACTGAAACATGCCCTTCCGCAACCTGGATCTGTATAAATTGCCTCACTCTCCCCTGCAGATTTATTTCCCTCTTCTATCCCTCCTCCCACCTTTTGTAAATTATTGTTAGCTGGCCTCACCTCTTGCACCCCCAGCCCCCTGCCCTCCCTGACTCCTGCACCCCCCCCCACTCCCACCCTGAGCACCAAATGGGAGCTCCTGCACCACTCCCGCCACATTCCCACCTGCACTCCTTGCACCAAATGGGAGCTGTCCAGGTAAGCGCTCCACACTCCAACCTCCTGCCCCAACTCTGAGCTCCCTTCTGCACCCTAACTCCCTCCAAGATCCCTGACTCTTGCATTCCCCTCACAACCCCCAGCCCCCTGCCCTCCCTGACTCCTGCACATATCCCCACCTGCAGCCCTTGCATCAAATGGGAGTCACTGAGGACAGTTCTCTGAAAACTATGTGCAGTGGTGGCTCAAAAAGCTATTAGTGTTAGGAACCATTAGAAAAGAGAGAAACAATAAGACAGAAAATATCATATTGCCTGTATATAAATACATGGTACACTTACACCCTGAATACTTTGTGCGGTTCTGGTTACCCGATCTCCAAAAAAAAAATTAAAATTGAAAGTCCAGAGAAGAGCAACAAAAATATCCAGAGTTCAAGCTTCAGCTTTTTCTCCAAAAAAAATTTAAAATTTCTGCTAAAACAGTTGATGCATAAGAATTTGTGTGTATGTGTGTGAAAGCTCCATAGGCAAGGGGAACATTTTCCAAAAGCTTTAATGGTGAATAACTCTCTTCAGAGAATTGCAACTTTTCAAAATGGCCACCAGCTCTCATCATTGTCAACAGGAATGAGGCTAACGCTGCCTTTAAGCAAAGAGGTCCTCTTTCAATATGACCACCACCTGCCATTATTTCCAACAGCAGTGAAGTCAAGCTGCCCTCACAGAAGCTGGTGGCTCATGTCCCAGCACAGAGAGACATTATGTTTCAAAGGTCATGTGCACCTTGCCGTCCTCGAGAACAAGAGAAGATGCAAGCTGTTTTGACAGAGGGCAGTTCCTCTTGGTATTGTCTGAAGAACTTTTATGCTGGAAATATTTTCATTCAAATTGGGACCTAGGGAGAAGGCATCTTTGGGGGAGAGTCACCAGCTTTGCAGCTCGCTTCTGCTTTGGTCCACAATCCTTTGGATGTGTTAACATTCTGGGAATGCTGTCAAGCACGTTTTCTTTCCCAGGCTAGATTTGGGATGATGGGTGGATGGGCTGTTGCCTCCAGCATGTCTGTGGTTGAAGCTTGTAGGTTACTTTTATAATTACAAAAGACAATTCTCTAACCTAGGACTTGTCTTTCAGGTCTTCAACTTTGATGTATGTTTCAAATTAGGAAGAGCACCTACAGCCTGTGATACGGGCTGGGCGGGGTTGGGGGGAGGAGAAATCTAATCGGAAAGGTAATGTGTTGAACTGGTTGAAAAAATGACAACTGTTTTCTGTTGAAAAAATGCCAGTCAGTCTAAACTGAAATGTTTCTTGGAAACATATTGGTTTGACAAACTTTTTTCATCATATGTGACTCAAAGATGGATGTTCCCATTCTGTCACTATTCCTGCCGCTTTTTGAAAAATGCCCCCTGAGGCCACATTTAATTCAGGTATCATTTTATGTGTCTGTTTGATAAAGAGGAACTGCACATCTTGAATGACATTCATACCATCTATCACTGAATGCCCTCCCAAGCTTTCCTTCTGCACAGACGTGAGCTAGGCAGGGCTGGTGCCACCACTTAGGCAAACTAGGGCTTTAAGCCCTCACAGGCGAGGAGGTGGAGTGGAGGTGAGCTGGGGCGGGGGGTGGGGGGCACGAGGAGGGCTGCCCGCAGTAATGGGGTGGTGTTAGCTGCCGTGGTGGGCGGTGTTAGCTGCCACAGAGGGGGGTGGAGTTAGCTTCTGTGGGGGTGGCTCCCTGGGCTGGGTTAGCTGCTGCGGGGGGGAGGGGGGCTTGCAAGGGAGGGTAGCTGCCGCGAGAGGCAGGGGGGCTCGGATGGGAGGGGCAGGTGGGCATGGTTAGCTGCCACAGGGGTGCAGTGGGCGGGGTTAGCTGGGTGTAGGGGTGGCGCAAGGTGGAAGTTTCGCCTAGGGCGCAAAACTACCTTGCACCGGCCCAGGAGCTAGGTCTCTGTATTTCACCCTAGGAGCAGTGTTCTCTGGTGAGATGCTAATGCCTATAGTAACTCTCTCTTTCTTGTGTTTATAGGGGAGGGGAAACTGCTGGGAAGAAGTGCCTCTGATCAAAGAGTAGAGATGCTTAGCCCAGAAAGCACAGACCACAGCCCTTGAGGGGCAGGGAAGAACTCCAGTGTCTGAGAGGGAGAAACACAGGGTACCAACCCCAACAAGGGAGCTGGGATTCGTGCATCTGTACAGTCCTGGGTTTCAGAGACAGCTCCCCAAAGGGCCAGCCAATATGCACAGTCATTGGTGAGCAAATGTAGCCTGAATCAGAAAGTAAGAAGAAGTTGCCCGGGAGAGGCAGTTTGAGCAATGACACATCCCAGGAGAAAGGAGAGAATATTCATGCACATAGATTGTTCTGCAGGCATTTTCTTTATTTGTCAAAGACTTACAACAAAATATGCCCTCAAAGTATTTAAGTGCTTGATTTACAGATCCTCAAGCTGTTGCAGTTTATACCATCTCTGGCTCTAGCTCCACCAGTCCTGAGTACAAGAAATGTACGTCTTTTGCAGGAGATCAGATGAGGGTTCGCTTGTGTCCAGATGTGTTTTGTGTTGGCTGACTTGGCCACTGCACTTGCTTTTGCTGTTTTGTTGTGGATTATGTTTCTATTCATCTAAAGGTGGCACAGGCATCTTTTAGGTCTTTAAAGTCTAAAGACAATGAATAACGTATGGAAGGCACAGGAAATTGCAGTGGAAAGAGCCTATACAAGGATGGAGATATTCAGAGGCAGGTAAGGGAGTCAGGCATAAGGATGTTTCCATGGCTGAGGTGCTAATCCTGGACTTAGTAGACCCAGATTCAATTACTTGTTCTGCCAAAGCCTTCCTGAGTTACCTTCAGAACTTGCTTTATCTCCTTGTGCCTCAGCCCTCAACTGTGAAATGGGGACGGTCATAATTCCTGACCTCACAGGGGGTTTGGTTGGTACACCTCACTACACCTCACATTGCTAGGTGTGACCTTGGAGAGGTCACTTCATCACCTTCATTCCCTGTCTGTAAAATGGGGGTAGTAGTCCCCCCCTCTAGGAGGAGAGGGGAGGAGAGTCCCATTGTCTGCGAGGGGTTCAGACATTCTGGGCATGGATTGTGCCGAAGTGAGGAACAGAGTTTGCTCCCTAGAGCCAGGGGAGGAGGATGGGATCGGAAGGTCAGCCAAGGGAATGGGTCAGGCACTGTTGCCACAGATGGGGCTTAGGGATTCGATCAGTGCCTGAGGCTCGGTACCTCCCTTCAGCAAATGGCTTCCCTACTGAAAAGACTGGCCCCTCTTGAACTCAGTAATCCACATACTATCTGAAGTCCTTCCTAGCGTCCTCGAGGGGCTCCCTTCCTTATTCTTGGATGTGGTTTTGTTGAACCAGGTTGAAAGCTGGGAAGTACAGAGAGGCCATTGGTAGTGTGGCAGGGAATCGGGGGAAATCTATACTTAGCAAAATAAAGGTGTCGTCAGCATTTTAGTTTTGGAAATTTGGAGTTGATTTGTCCTCTCAGCTGAAAGTACACATTCACAGGGGGATGAAGCGAGCCGTCTTGGTCAGGTGATCTATGAGAGTCAGTTCCACCCTGTGGCCATTTGATTCAGGGAGTTCAAATGTGAAATTCCTGGCAATGGCTACCCATAGCAGGTGCAGGGTCTCCAGAGGCCTGAGATGCCCAGAAGTTTGGTGCATGGTGCATTGGTGCAAGGGCAGAAGTCACATGAGTCAAGATAAGTCTGAATTTCATCCCACATCTGGCACCACCGAACAAAGCAGGCCCTGATGGTCCTCATAGATGCATCTACTTTCATGATGAATGCTGTGCGTCTGAATAGATGCAGTGGTGAAGGCAATTCTGAGCTGTGTGAGGGCTTGTTGGGCCTTGGGCGACCAAATGAATGCGGCCGTCTTGTGGAGGAGAGTTCTTGTGGGGTTTACTGGCTCTGAGAACCCTAGGCTGAAGCAGTGGTAAAACTTCTGAAGCTTAGGAAGCACTGCTCTTGAGGACTTCAAACTTCCTCCCAGTTGTGAATGGCTTCCACCTTCTGCGGAGAGGATGTACCCCCAAAACTCTGTGGAGAGTTGGCTGGAGGTTCCGCTTTTCCAATTTTGTGTAGAGACCATGCTGCCGAAACCTCTCCAGGTTTGGGTGTGGTGCATAGGCTGCTCTGGGTTCTCCAAAAAGAGAAGTATGTCACCCGAATAGATGACACTATATGGCTCCACGATGGCCCCAGCTACATCACTGATTAAATGTTGCAAGGTCAGGGGACCGTTAGTAGCCCAAATAGCAACCAGACAGTTAAAATGTCCATAGTGTATTTTTAAATCTGTCCTGGATTTGTCCCCTGCCCAAATGAGTGTTCGATTGGAAAATCCTTGCAGATGAAGTTTGATGAAACCCTTTGCATATTTCCTGTGAGCCAACAATTGTGGGATCACAGCAGGGGGTAATGGTTCCAAACTAGCACTCTGTTCAGGAGCCAATTGTCTAAACAGAGCCATAGTAGAGTCCCACATTTCTTCTTCCCAAAAAGGGCCTGGGCACCCATGGGAAACGCTTAGTAGCTAACAAACCCTTTGGATCAGTTTCCATGACTGTACGCAGGGGGAGCCACACATTCTTGTTCTGACCATGCGTAAATACAATCAAAGGCAACTTTCAACCAAGGTTATAGGTCAATAGGGCAGTCGTAGTCCTGGTGCAGAGGCAACGAATCTGCATTTCTTTCAAAGGTATCCATGTAATCTGGGTATTTATCAGGAATGCCGGGTGTCCTAGTCAAGAATGGTGGAGTAGGTCCATGGGCAGGGGTTGGTTAAAGAAACCTACATTTTCAGTCATTTCCATTTCACAAGTCCAGTAGGAGCATCACTGGGCCAGGCTCATGTAGTGAGGCCATGGTTCACACCTGGTGTGATGGGTCCCCTGTTACATATGGGCCACTTACTTGTGAAGAGCTTGATTTTCTGCAAGAAGTTGCACCACCTGATGTCACATGCTGCATCTGATAATTAGGTCCAGTGGTTGGAGTGTAGGTTGTAGCGAGGTGCAGGGACACACCAGGATCATAACTGAGATCAGAGTCCATTGACAAAGCAGAAGCAGAGCGAGAGTCTAAGTCCAGGCCAGAGGTTGAAGCCGGGTGGTCAGAGACCAAAGATCAGCCAAGTCAATGTCAAGCCACAGTCCAGATACAGGCTGAAGGTCAAAGCTGGGTAGTTGAAATCAGAGGGCTTGGGGGAGGAGGCAATGCTGGAGCGGGTCGGTGGGGGGCCTAGAGTGAGCTAGAGAAGGGCTAGGAGAATACTGAGCCAGGATTGGTAGCCAACAGCTGGAGCCAAGGGTCACGCCAAAGTCGCAGCCAGAGACTGAAGCCAAGGGTTAAGCCAGAGTCAATAGGGAGAACTGGAGTAAATGGCAGGGTGGTGCATGCAGGCAGGAACCAGGATGATTTATAGGTACTCCTAGGCACTGCCCACCTGGAGCCCTAGATACCCCTCATCAGGAGACTCCCTTCCTAGGAATAACAGAAGAACAGCAGGATGACAAAGATGTCTCTGACCCTGGGGTCCAAGGCAAGGGGAGCTCCTATCCAGGCTGTGTGCCAGGACCCCATCACCCTCCCTGTTCATTTCACACTCACAGATCCCCTAGCTGGAGGGGAGAATAAAGGGCAGAAAGCGAAGGTGCCCCTGGGGAAAGACTCTAGGTTGGGACCCAGTCCACTTCCCAGATCTACACCCAGGATTGTGTGACCAGGACCACAGCCCTTCCTCTGCTTCTCAGTTCCCACCTGCCAGATGGGGAGGATCCTTCCCTGCCCCAGGGTGCTAGGGGGGAGTTTCATTCCTGGCTGGGAAGGGTTCAGATACCAGATGGGTGGATGGTCAGATATTCACTGCATTAGGGGTGACACGGGCCATGGGAAGATCTGAGCAGTGGTGACAGGGGAGGGGCTCCATGTCAGGCCACCTCTCCCAGACTGCAGTGGCTATTGAGCATAACCCCTGGTTCTGCGGATGCTCTCACTTCTGGGCCAGCCCCATGGCCCTGATAGCCTGATGCTTCTGAACCTGGCCTCTGGGCGTGGGACAGTATCTGGCCTGGCCCCAGAGCCAGGGGGCAGGGTGGTGACAGCGAGATGCTTGGCCTGGGTTTTTCTCAGTGCTGTGGGCTCTATGGCCGCTTCCCCCAGCCCTTCCCCCCCAGGCACAGTGAGACAGAGCAGTACCTGTGGCAGGGGGTGGGAGCTTCTGGTCATGTGAAGGGGGGACCCTTCAAGGCTGTCCCATGGAGCACAGCCCCTGCAGTGCTTTGGGCACCTGGCTCAAGCCCCCGATGTTGATTAGATGGGCCATGACCTTTGCTGTAATGTTCTCCTGCTGCAAGGGAAGCAGGATCAGTCAGAGACTCGGACTCCCATGGCAACGAAGGGTATTAACGGCACCAGGAGCCAGCAACATTTCTACCCCACCTCTCCCTGCATCTGAGGGACAGATTTCCCCACCCAACCCCTGAGACGAAATCTTGTCTCCTCTCTAGTGATCTCCAACCTTACGCCCACCATAGTGGAATGAACTCTTACCCCCACTCCTCTCAGTCCCCCTGTGGGAGCTGTTCTACCTCCCAACCCAGCTGGGGATTCAGCTCCACTCCCCAGAATCCCCTCAGCTGAGGGGCTGGGAGGCTTTGGGCAGTAGTGCCGGGGGAGTGAGAGGAAGTGGACACCTTTCCCCAAGGGATGCCCCCATCCTTAAGGTGACACCATGGTCAGTGGCTCTGGTGAATGGGGGACTTGAGCAGCTGCTGCTGACTGACTCTTTCAGTTCTCCCAGAGCAAGTGGTGGCTGGGATAACATGATACCACAGCACTAGGAACTAGCCTGAGGCCTGGAGGGGGATGAAAGGCTCACAGAAGTGGCTAGGGGAGTTGGCAGCCCCTAGCATAAGCAATGGCAGCATGTTGTGTTGATGTGATGCCTGTTAGGCAATAGCCTTGAAGGCAAGTTGGGTGGTTTTTGTCTTTTCATTTTCACTTTTTCTGTAGATAGATAGATAGATGAATGATGTGTATGGGGATGGATTCCACGGATAGGGCTGGAGAGAGAAAGCAAGCAAAGTAGGGAGAAGACACCACAGACTACAGGGACAAAAGATCTGGCTGCTCATTTGAAGAAGATCCCTTGCTGAACCCTCTTTCCCTGGCACAGGGAACAAGCCCCGTCTGGATTCTCTCTCTGTCTCCCAGCAGGTGCTGGGATGGCAAGTGAGAAAGAGGAAGAGAATCCCCAGCTGGAAGGGCCTGCAGGAGCAGAGCCACATCAGATGTGCCAGAGCCCTGAGCGGGCAGATGGCAGTGGGCAGGATGGTGGTGGGAAGAGGCCCCAGGTGAGAGACCTGCTCATCTTGAAGGAGTTTCTGAAAACACCATTGGGGATCAAAGAATCTTCACAGGAGAGATTTTATGCACTGAACACAAGGGAAGCAGCAGCCAGAGCTCAGGGTGTACTTGGCGACAGAGCCCTGAAGCAGGAGAGAAACCCCATACATGTCCTGATTGTGGAAAGGGGTCCAGCATGAGCTCGTCTCTTATCTGACTCCAGAGGATCCACCCAGAAGAGAAACCCCATCAATGTCTTGACGGCGGAAAGGGCTTCCGCCAGACCTTCCACTTCATCCAGCACCAGCGCACCCACGCTGGGAACACCCCTACAATTGCCCTGACTGCAGGTGGGGCTTCAGCCAGAGCTTGTCTCTCATCACCCACCAGAGGATCCACACAGGTGAGCAACCCTACAGGTGCAGCCTGTGCGGGAAGAGCTACAGCCAGAGCTTGACACTGATTCACCACCTCGTGCTCCACACAGGAGAGAAACCCTACCAGGGTGGTGTGTGTGGAAGGAGCTTCAGCCACAGCTCCAAACTCATGACCCACCGGAAGATCCATACCAGAGAGCGACTGTACAGCTGCCACCTGTGTGGGAAGAGCTTATACCTGCACAGCCATCAGCGGGTCCACAGAGGTGAGCGGCCCAACAGGTATGAGGAGCGTAGGAAAAGGTTCCTCTGGAACTCCAAGCTGATCAGCCACCAGAGGACCCACATAGGGGTCAAACCCCATCGCTCCTCCCAGTGCGGGAAAAGGTTCAGCCAGAGCTTGACTCTGATGAGACAGCAGAAGATCTGTACAGGACAGAGGCCCTACAAGTGTCCCCTGTGCGGGAAGAGCTTCGGTACGAGCTTCAACCTGCTGACCCACCTGGGTTACAGAGCTTCAACAGAGCTCCAACCTGATCCGGCACCAGCGCATCCACACTGGGGAGCAGCCCTATAAATGCCCTGACTGCAGGAAAGGCTTCAACCAGAACTTGGACCTCATGAAACACTTGAGGATCCACATGTCAGGGAGGCCCTATAGTTGCCGTCAGTGTGGGGAAGAACTTCAGCCAGAGCTCAACCCTGATTCAGCACCAGAAAACCCACATAGGAGAGACACCCCATAAATGCCTGTTTTGGGCTGGGATCCCCCAAAGTTACAATACCATGAAATTTCAGATGTAAATATCTGAAAGCATGAAATGTATTATGTTTAAAATCCTAGGTCCATAAAATTGACTGAAATGGACCGTGAATTTGGTGGGGCCCTATGCATTAGTCATGACTCATGTTAAAAACACTGTACTTACAATAGCATCTGGATGCCCCAGCTGAGATCCGGATCCCCATTGAAACAGGCACTGCACAGATGCTGACTCAGATTAGGGTTGCCAGGTGCTGCACAGACCCTTTCTGAGATGAAGATCTCCTTCGTACCAGGCCCTGCACATACCCTGACTGAAATCAGTGTCCCCAATGTGGACTGCACAAATGCATGATAAATCGGTCCTTGCCCCAAACTGCTCACAGCCTAAATAGACAAGACAGGGAAAGCAAGGACTGTTACTTCCATTTTATAATAGAAAGACTAAAGGTAACATTTTTAAAAGCAGCTAAGTGACTTAGGAGCCTATGGCCTGGTCTACACTACAAAGTTTTGTTGGCCTAGCCGTGTCATCTGGGAGTGTGAAAAATCCGTGCCTGGCTCACGTGCCAACAGAACCCCTGGTGTAGACACAACTATACTGATAGAAGAGGGTTTCTGTTGGCATGTTCGGGTGGATGGTGTAACTATTCTTCTGACAGCTTACATAGCTTTTCCACTAGGGGGCGCTGCTGGTATAGCTATACTGGCCAAGACTCCGTAGTGTAAACGTCTTAAGTCCCATTTCAAAAGCGAATTAGGCGCCTACGTCTCATTGGAAGGCTCCTAAGTGCCTCATCCACTTTTGAAACTGTGATTTAGGCTCAGGGGCGTGAGAGGCAGGTTCCGTATTGTAATTGCACTGGCTACAATAAAAGCTGAATGCTTGGGTAAGAAAGACCCAGCGCAGCGCTTAGCTTCCAAGTGCAGACTCCAAAGAGACTCAAGACTGTGGGTTGATTTCTGAGATTCAGGGCCTGATCCAATTCCCATCAAAATCAGTGAGCTGGTGTCAGCTGGCATAGCCCCATTGATTCCAGTAGATCTACAGCCCATTCACACCAGCTGGGGATCTGGGCCAATGAGAAAACCTTTCCACTAATTCCAATGGGTGTTGGAACTGGTCTGTAAGTAACACACCCTCCCCACTGTGATGCAGGCCTAGCCCTGTTTGAAAGCAGCTGTTGAATTCTGTTTTGCTCATGATTCTCTGTCTCCTTGTGTGATCGGGGAGCTGGATCCTTTCCCCTCCTAGCCCCACCACAGATCCACGAGATCAGCAAGACATCAGAATGGCCAATGGCGTTAGTATCTTCAGTATCTGCGTCTGACGAAGTGGGTATTCACCCACGAAAGCTCACGCTCCAAAACCTCTGTTAGTCTATAAGGTGCCACAGGATTCTCTGCTGCTTTCACAGATCCAGACTAACACGGCTACCCCTCTGATACTTAGTATCTTCAGAGACTCCAGTCGGATGCAAATGGCCCCATGCTCTGCCATAATGACTTTGGATGAGAGGCCGGTTGTGTCTGTCGTTTGCAAAGTCACCCAATAAATAAAATCTGTTTGTTTTTTCATATGGAAAATGCTTCGTTTCAAGATTGGGAGACTAGCAGAAAGACTAATTAATTACCCTTCTTATAGTTAATCTTAACAGTAGTGCCTAGAGGCCTCCCGTGAGATCAGGGCTCCATTGTGCCAAGTAGGCACAGACACAGAATAAGATAATCGAGGCCCTAAAGAGGTTAATGTAAGATAGACAAAGGATGGGAGGGAAACACCCACAAAGAGAGGAATGATTTGCCCAAGGTGGGTGGCAGACTCGAGTATGCAGGAATCTCCCAGGCCAGGGGTGGCCAACCTGAGCTTGAGGAGCCAGAATTTACCAATGGACATTGCCAGTGAGCCACAGTAATAGGTCAGCAGCCCCCCATCAGCGCCCAGCACCTCCTGCCCACTGGCAGCCCTGCTAATCAGCGCCTCCCCCTCCCTCCCTGCACCTCCTGATCAGCTGTTTTGTGGTGTGCAGGAGGCTCCGGGGAGGAGGGGGAGGAGTGAGGGCACAGCAGGCTCAGGGGAGGGGGCAGGGCCTCTGGCAGGGCCAGGGGTTGAGCAGTGAGCACCCCCTGGCACCTTGGAAAGTTGGCACCTGTAGCGCCAACCTAGGGTGACCAGATGTCCCAATTTTATAGGGACAGTCCTGATTTTTGGGTCTTTTTCTTACATAGGCTCCTATTACTCCCCACCCCCATCCCAATTTTTCACACTTGCTGTCTGGTCACCCTACTCCAGCCCCGGAGTCGGTGCCTATACCAGGAACTGCATATTAACTTCTGAACAGCTGCATGTGGCTCCGGAGCCACAGATTGGCCACTCCCGTCCCAGACAATAAACCCAGCCAGCTTTGCTAAATTGATACTAAAGGGACAGTTGCGTGCAGAACACGGACCCTGCCTCCAAGTTTACACCCTTTGGAACCAAGAGTGGGGGGCTGAGAAGAGCTGTGCTCCACCCTAGAAGTGGTTGCTGTGAAGGGATTGCTGGGTCAACAACCTCTACAGCCAGGACCGGTGCTAGGATTTTGAGCGCCCTAGGCAGACGGCAATTTCGCCGCCCCCCGCGCTGGTCCCGGCTCCGGTGGAGCTGCCGCAGTGGTGCCTGCGGACGGTCCACCGGAGCCACCTGAGCAGCCGACCATCCGCAGGCAGTGCCTCTGCGGCAGCCGGCTAGCCCGGGTTTCCCTGGCCAGCGGACCCTTGGACTGCTCTGGGGGGCTCCGCGGGCGGGGCCTTGCGGGCTGCAGACCCAGGGGTCAGTGGGGGCCCGCGTGCTGCCGGCTCGCGCACTGGAGCCCAGGGGCTCCTGACCCGGGGGGGGCGCCCTGGCGCTCCGGGCTGCAGCACCGGACCCCAGGGCTCCCTGACCCCGGGAGCGGCACCTGGGCTGCCCGGCTGCTGGCGCGTGCTCA
Organism: Chelonoidis abingdonii; assembly: GCF_003597395.2. Classification (NCBI taxonomy): domain Eukaryota; kingdom Metazoa; phylum Chordata; order Testudines; family Testudinidae; genus Chelonoidis; species Chelonoidis abingdonii. The sequence goes on from NC_133772.1 coordinate 5,185,597, forward strand.
CTGACCCCGGGGCGGGGCGCCCGGCTGCCGGCTGCAGTGCGGCGCACTACCCAGGCTCCCTGACCCGGTGGGGGAGCACCTGGGCTGCCCGAATGCAGCGCGCGCCCTGACCCGGGGGGACACCTTGGGCCGGCTGCAGCAGCTGCTGCCGCCAGCAGCTAGCCCTCCAGCAGGAACCGCTGCAACATTTAAAAAATTTGGGGGGTTCACTTTTTTGGTGCCCCCTTTGTGCCCTAGAACCACCTAGTTCGCCTAAATGGTGCACCGGCCTGTCTACAGCCCACCCCAAAGGCCACTATAGCACCCAGTGATGGATCCCTGTCATACCACCACCAGAGCCACGCATTTCAGCACCTGGCGAGGGATCCCTGTATGCCCAGCCCCCACCCCAGAGGCCACTGCATTTCAGCACCTGGCGAGGGATCCCTGTATACCCAGCCCCCACCCCAGAGGTGGCTGCATCTCAGTGCTGGTTCAGCCAGTGCCTATGTAGGGTTTGCAAGGCATATAAAAGACTCTGCTGTGGAAGACGTTGAAGAAATACGGGAGGCTCTTGGACTGGGATCTCGGCAGTGATGGGGCTTCAGCAGCCCCCCATCATCCCCCACCTCCACCCAAGGATGAGCCCTCGCCCCTCCCCTCTACCCTGGGAAAATCCACCCCCAGTCGTACCCAGCCGCGCTCCTGCGGCCACCGGCTCCTCGCAAGGCCTCGGAAGTGCAGCGAAGGGGTCTGGATAAGGCAGGGACCTTCCTGTTCCCAGCTGCCGCCTCGGAAAGCGGCGGCGGGGGCCGAGCGCCGAGCCAGCGCGACCCGCAACCCGGGGCGGCCCCGGGGCAGGGAGAGAAGCAGCCGCGGAGGCAGGAAATCGCTGCCGGGAGGGGGGCGGATCGGAGCCGCATGGGGGCTAGAGAGACTCCCCCCTCCCCCAGCCAGCTCCGGGGCAGCAGGAACGGGGGGGCCTGGGGATTAACCCCCCCGAGCTTTGTGTGTAGGAAATAGGTGCTGCAATCCCTGTCCTGCCGCATGGAGCCGGGGGCAGAGCCGCGGGGCCTGGATCGCCAGGGAAGGAAGATCCCCGGAGGCGACCGCACGGGTGAGGGAGGAGCGGCTCCGGCGGGGGAGGCCAGGGGCTGCATTACACCCGCCCCCCGAGCTGGGGGTCCTGCTGCCCGGCCGGGGGCTCAGGGGATTTTCCAGCTTGATGCAGACCCGGGATTCTTGGAAGAGGCCGCAGGGGAGCGATCGCTGCTGCTCTCCGAACCTGGGCTGGGCTCCAGGACTCCTGGGTTCTATTCCCTAGCTTGGCCTCTGCTGCAGGGCCCTAGGGAGCCATTTCCCCCTCTGGGCCTCCCTGTCTTCTTCCGATTGTGAGGGCAGGGACTGTTTGTGGGGGGGTGCAGTACCCTGCACGAGGGGGTGCTGATTTTAGCTGGGGTCTGTGCAGTGCGCAGTATAATGGGGCCCCCAGATCTCAGTCAGGGTCTGTGCAGCACCTGGCACGAGGGGGCCCTGGTCTGTCTCATCTCTTGATGAGAGCTGCTGCAGCACTGGGCAGGACAGAGCAGGGTCTGGGGGGCTCTGCCTGTGGGATTGATACAAATGTTGATTTCTTTGTAGCAAAGCCCTTTGCCATCCCTGGCATAGCCCTGTCTGGAGTCTCTCTCTCTTCCAGCAGGTGCCGGGACAGAGGAGGAGAATTCCCAGCAGAAAGGGCCTGCGGGAACGGAGTCTCCCGGGAGGTCCCAGAGCCCTGCGTGGGGCGACACCGGTTGGGTGGGACAGCAGCAGGGAGACCCCGTGGGGGAGATACCCGAAGGAGCAGAGGACCGCGAGCTGCTTCCCAAACACCTCAAGGGGCAGAAATCTGCCATCTGCCCTGACTGTGGGAAGAGCTTCGGGAACAGCTCGCACCTGGCCCGCCACCGCCGCACGCACACGGGGGAAAAGCCCTACACCTGCCCTGAGTGCGGCAAGAGCTACCGGCAGGACTCGCACCTGGCCCAGCACCGGCGCTCCCACACCGGCGAGCGCCCCTACAAGTGCACCGAGTGCGGCAAAGCCTTCTCGCAGAGCTCCAACCTCATCATCCACCAGCGCACGCATACCGGCGAGCGCCCCTACACCTGCGGGGAGTGCGGGCGCAGCTTCGGGCACAGCTCGGACCTGGCGCAGCACCGGCGGGTGCACACGGGGGAAAAGCCCTTCCCCTGCCCACAATGCGGCAAGCGTTTCGCCCAGAGCTCCAAAGTGACCCAGCACCAGCGCTTCCACACCGGCGAGCGCCCCTTCGGCTGCCCAGACTGTGGCAAGGCCTTCCGGCTGAGCGCCGACCTGCTGCGGCACCGGCGCACCCACACCGGCGAGAAGCCCTACGGCTGCGCCGAGTGCGGCAAGCGCTTTGTGGAGAGCTCCCACCTCATCCGGCACCAGCGGACCCACATGGGCGAGCGCCCCTACCGCTGCCCACAGTGCGGCAAGGGCTTCAACCAGAGCTCCAACCTGCTGCAGCACCAGCGCACCCACCGGGGCGAGCGCCCCTACATCTGCAGCGACTGCGGCAAGGCCTTTGGCGTCAGCTCGGCGCTGCTACAGCACCGGCGCACCCACACCGGTGAGCGGCCCTACCGGTGCCCCCAGTGCAGCAAGAGCTTCAGCGTCTCCTCCACCTACAACATCCACCGGCGCACCCACACTGGCCTCAAGCCCTACGCCTGCACTGACTGTGGCAAGGCCTTCAGCCGCAGCTCTGCCCTGCTCCAGCACCAGAGCACCCACACTGGGGAGCGGCCCTACCGCTGCAGCCACTGTGGGAAGGGCTTCGGGCAGAAGGCAGCCATGGCCCAGCACCAGAGAACTCACCTGGGCCAGGAGCTGACTGGAGTGATCCCACTGAGGGACTGGGGTGTGGCCCAGCTCGGACAGAGCCAGGGGGAGGAGGAGGAGGAGGGTGATGAGGCAGGAAGCAAGGAGAGCACTGGGCTGGGGTGACTGGGACCAGGGCACCGGGAAGGGAATATGTGCCTGGTGGGGCAATGAAGGGAAAAGTGGAAGCTGCAGTGGACGCTGAGGGGATTGGTAGTAGAAGGATCACTGTGACGGCTTGAGGCAGCCTGATTCAAGCTCCAGGGTGGAAGGGGAGGGGAGTACATGTCTGGGGGGAACGGGTGGCAGGGTACAGGAAGGTCCATACGTGTCTGGGGGAAACAGGAAGGGTGGTACATGTCTGAGGGGATGGGAAGGGTGATATGTGTCTGGGGGGAACATAAGAATGGCCATATTGGGTCAGACCAAAGGTCCATCTAGCTCAATATCCTGTCTACTGACAGTGGCCAATGCCAGGTGCCCCGGAGGGAATGAACAGAACAGGTGATCATCAAGTGATCCATTCCCTGTCGCTCATTCACAGCTTCTGGCAAACAGAGGCTAGGGACACTATTCCTGCTCATCCTGGCTAATAGCCATTGATGGACCTATCCTCCGTGAATGTATCTAGTTCTTTTTTTAACCCTATTATGGTCTTGGCCTTCACAACATCCTCTGGCAAGGAGTTCCACAGGTTGACTGTGTGTTGTGTGAAGAAGTACTTCCTTTCATTTGTTTTAAACCTGCTGCCTATTAATTTCATTTGGTGACCCCTAGTTCTTGTGTTATGAGAAGTAGTAAACAACACTTCCCTATTTACTTTCCCTACACCAGTCATGATTTTATAGACCTCAATCATATCTCCCCTTAACCGTCTCTTTTTCAAGCTGAAAAGTCCTAATTTTATTAATCTCTCCTCATACGGCAGCCGTTCCTTACCCCTAATAATTTTTGGTGCCCTTTTCTGAACCTTTTCCAATTCCAATATATCTTTTTTGAGATGGGGCGACCACATCTGCACACAGTATTCAAGATGTGGGCGCACTGTGGATTTATACAGAGGCAATATGATATTTTCTGTCCTGTTATCTATCCCTTTCTTAATGATTCCCAGCATTCTGTTTGCTTTTTTGACTACTTCTGCACATTGAGTAGATGTTTTCAGAGAACTATCCACAATGATTCCAAGATTTCTTTCTTGAGTGGTAACAGCTAAATTAGACCCCATCATTGTATATGTGTAGTTGGGATTATGCTTTCCAATGTGCAGGGCTTTGGATTTATCAACATTAAATTTCTTCTGCCATTTTGTTGCCCAGTCACCCAGTTTTGAGGGAGCCTTTTGTAGCTCTTCGCAGTCTGCCTGGGACTTAACTATCTTTAGTAATTTTGTATCATCTGCAAATTTTGCCACCTCACTGTTTACCCCTTTTTCCAGATCATTTATGAATATGTTGCATAGGACTGGTCCCAATACAGACCTCTGGGGGACACCATTGGTTACCTTTCTCCATTCTGAAAACTGAGCATTTATTCCTACCCTTTGTTTCCTGTCTTTTAACCAGTTACCAATCCATTAGAGCACTTTCCTTCTTATCCCATGGCAGCTTACTTTGTGTAAACGCCTTTGGTGAGGGACATTGTCAAAGGCTTTCTGAAAATCTATGTACCCTATATCCACTTGATCCCCTTGTCACATACTTGTTGATCCCCTCAGAAAATTCTAGTAGATTGGTGAGGCATGATTTCCCTTTACTAAAACCATGTTGACTCTTCCTCAGCAAATTATGTTTATCTATATATCTGACAATATTGTTCTTTATTGTAGTTTCAACCAGTTTGCCTGGTACTGAAGTCAGGCTTACAGGCCTATAATTGCCAGGATCACCTCTGGAGCCCTTTTTAAAAATTGGCATCATATTAGCTATTCTCCAGTCATCTGGTACAGAAACTGATTTAAATGTTAGGTTACAGACGACAATTAGTAGTTCTGCAATTTCACATTTGAGTTCCTTCAGAACTCTTGGGTGAATGCCATCTGGTCCTGGTGACTTACTGCTGTTTAACTTATCAGTTTGTTCTAAAACCTCCTCTAATGATACCTCAATCTCAGACAGTTCCTCAGATCTATCACCTAAAAAGAATGGTTCAGGTCTGGGAATCTCCCTCCCATCCTCAGGCATGAAGACTGATGCAAAGAATTCATTTAGTTTCTCCACCTTCCTCGGAGGGGAATAGGTGGGGCGGGGAGGTCAGGAAGGACGGTTTGTGTCTGGGGGGAACAGATGTCGGGGGATAGGAAGGAAGGTACATGTCTGGGGGGAACGGGCATGGGGGATGGGAAGGATCCTATGTGGGGGAACGGGCATCGGGGGATGGGAAGGATGGTACCGTTCTGGGGGGAAGGAGCGGTGGGGAACAGGAAGGGTGGTACGTGTCAGGCATCGGGGGATAGGAAGGGCAGTACATGTCTGGGGGGAATGGGCATGGGGGGACAGGAAGGGCGGTATGTGTCTAGGGGGGATGGGAAGGACGGTATGTTTTTGGGGGGAACGGTTATGGGGGGACGGATAATGCGGTACGTGTCTGGGGGGAACGGGCGGTGGGTGACAGGAAGGAAGGTACGCGTAACCCAGTGAGTGCAGTGCTGTTTCCCCCATGAGCAGCGGCCAGGGCATGTGTTGGCTGGTGGAGCGGAGGCATTGAGCTCAGAGAGTGGGGCCTTGTGCCTTAAGATCCAGAGGTCTTATGTTCAAGTCCTGCTGCCGATACCCCTGCTCCCAACCTGTCTGAGGTCTGGCTTCACAGCTGAAACAGCCTAGCCTCTTGGACCCCTGGCTTGACTACGGGGTGCCCTCCCCATGTCGTACGTGCTGGGGCGCTGTGCTGCAGGGAGAAGGGTGGGGGCTCTGTGGGGGATGTTTCCTCCTCCAATCAGTGCTGACCTCAAAGTCCTGCCGGGAGACATGGAGCTGCTGTTTTTCAGGTGAGACATCAAACTGAGATTGTGAATCCCCAGTGTCAGGGCATCAACCTTCCCTAACCCCCCTGCAGTTTCAGTGACATATGGGATTTTCCACTTCCTGTCCCAAACTATTGCTGTTCTCTGTTAATATTGTTTTTTTTTGCAACATACAACCCCAGAGATGGCTGCATTTCAGTGGAGATGTGAAGGGAAACCTCTCTTGGGTCTGTAGCTCTAAACTAACGGGGGGGTTGGAGAGCTTATGTGATGGCTGTTTGCAGGTGCCTTTGAGAGCATTAACTACATGAGTGGAAAGCATTATAATCACTGGTATTTTATTAGCCCAGCAAGAGCTGCGCTCACTGTACCATTTCAGTATTTCAAGAGACCAGCCGGGAAGGCTTTTTGTATCCAATGCACTTTCCAGACCCTTTCTCCTAATTTCCTAGTAATTTGTATAACTCTCTAGTTCCTGCCTAGGTGATCAGTGTCACCCCGTGGGGGCCCCTCTTCCCACCTCCCCAATCCCAACGCTCTGCATTCACCCAGCTCTGGCCCTGGAATCCCCATTGCTGGGGTAGGGGTTATACCTAGGGTCCTACCTAAATTCACGGCCATGAAAAACATGTCACGGACCTTGAAATTTGGTCTCCCCCATGAAATCTGGTCTTATGTGAACTTTCACCCTATACTATAAAAGTATCCTATATTATAGGGTAACAGTATTCAGAAGTACACTGTTTCTCAGACTGGGGGAGACCTACCCAAAAGAAGGGTGTAAGACTATTGTAGAGGGGTCACAGTATTCCCATCCTTACTTCTGTGCTGCTGCTGGCGGCAGCGGTGCCTTCAGAGCTGGGCACCTGGCCAGCAGCCACTGCTCTCTGGCCACCCAGCTCTAAAGGCAGCGAAGTAAGGGTGGCAATACTGTGACCCCCCCCTTACAATAGCCTTGCGACCCCCTTTTGTACCACGACCCCCAGTTTGAGAAATGGTGTCTTAAGGGCTTTGCACGTTTATATTTTGCTGTCTTTACATGCACATTCATGTTTTGTTACAACAATGTGAAATTTATGATTTAAATATCTGAAAATGAGACATTACAAGATTTTTAAAATGCTGTGACCGTGAAATGTACAAAAATGGACCTTGAATTTGGTAGGGCCCTAGTTGTAACAGCCCTGGATGTGTCAAAGAAACAGCCTGGCCTGGGGGTTTCCATGGAGTTTGTAGCCAAGAGATTTGCCTCACTTGAAAATTGGGGTGAACTGCCCTTTTCTGGGGTCTACCCATGTGGGCTAAAGATCAGCCCCCGCACAATGGGAATTTAGTGTGTGCCTGAGAAAGAAACCCACGTGACCCCAGAATGGCTCTTTACTCTCCTCTAATGTCTGGACTTAGTATTGAGATCCTTTAGCTCATGCACTAGAGATGGGGGCTTACAGGTGCCAGGGTTCAATCCTGCCAGAGGACAGAGCAGTTGTTGCCTGGGTGTCAAAGCAAGGGCCCTGCTCCCATGAAATTCCACAAAGTTGGGGTACTCTGGAGGTGGATTTACAAAGAGATGAAGGGCTTTGGCGGCTCAACGCACACCTAACCTGCACAAAGGACACCTGCGGGGAGCAGTTTAGGAATGATTGCTCATTAGCAGCCCGCTGGTTAGAACACTCTTGTGGGAGGTAGGAGACCTGCGTTTGGATCCCCACTCTCCCCGAGCAGCTGCAATGACCTTAATCCACATCTTCCCAGGGGAATCCCCTAGTCACTGGATTATAAGGTATTCCAGTGCGGGAATCCCTCCTGCTGAAGCTTTTCAGCTTAGTTTAAATAGTTATGGGAGCAGGGGCTTGAACAGGGGGCTCCAACATCCCAGGTGAGTGCTGGGCTGGTGGCTATCATGGAGTGATGGTTCTCTTTGGATTTTCATGAGACAAGGCTCACCTGGCTGAGGCACCTAACTCCAGGAGAGGGTTTGTAGCTGAGAATCCCAAGTGGAGGGAGATGCCTACCTCTGGCCCATCAGCCTGGCACCTAAGTTTCAGGCCCATCGGAGTTCAGCACCTAAGTACTTTTGTGCATCTGGCCCCTCACCATTTCCTGCTGTCTAACTTAGGCAGCTCCTGCTCAGCTTGTTGGCTTCTGAGAACCTCTTTTTTAGGTGCCTATTTCTCCCCAACTCAGGGCTGTGGATTCTACTAAATCCTCTTTGTGATTCTAGTCCTCACCTCCCTGATGCTGGAGCTATCTGGCAGGGGAATCATTTGGTTCCCTCACTGTGCTGGGGCTCTGTTCACCCGCAGGACTGTGTCCATTACAAAAGGAAGATCAGCCTTCCTTCCGTGTATCAGGAAATTCCTGATCCTCCCCCTGCCACTGCAAGATGGATTCATAGATTCCAAGGCCAAAAGGGACCATTGTGATCATCTGAAATCACAGGGGGGGAAAAAACAGGTCAGAGATCTTCCTCGAAATAACTCCTGGTCAAACTAGAGCAGATCTTATTTTAAAAAAAAAAAATCCAATCTTGGTTTAAAAGTTGGCAGGGTAGAGAATCCATCACAGCCCTTGACTGGTCCAATGGTTAATTACTCTCCCTTTTAAAAACTGACCCCGTATTTCCAGTCTGAATTATTGATCTAGCTTCAACTTCTGGCCTTTGCAAAAGATGGTTACTCACCTTTGTAACTGTTGTTCTTCGAGATGTGTTGTCATATCCATTCCAATTAGGTGTGCGCGTGCCGTGTGCACGCTCGTCGGAAGATTTTTACCCTAGCAACACCCAGCGGGTCGGCTGGGCACCCCCTGGCGTGGCGCTGCTATGGCACTGAATATATACCCCTGCTGACCCGTCCACTCCTCAGTTCCTTCTTGCTGGCTACTCCGACAGTGGAGAAGGAGGGCGGGTTTTGGAATGGATATGAGCAACACATCTCGAAGAACAGTTACAACGGTGAGTAACCGTCTTTTCTTCTTCGAGTGCCTGCTCATATCCATTCCAATTAGGTGGCTCCCAAGCTTTACCTAGGCGGTGGGGTCAGAGTGAGAAACTGCAGAATGCAAAACTGCTGAGCCGAAGGCTGCATCGTCTCTGGATTGTTGCACCAGGGCATAATGGGAAGTGAAGGTGTGTACTGAAGACCATGTAGCTGCTCGACATATCTCCTAATAGGTACTCGAGCTAAGAAGGCGGCTGACGAGGCCTGGGCCCTGGTAGAATGTGCGGTAACGTGGCCCAGAGAGGCATAAGCTAGATCATAGCAAACCCGGATGCACGCTGTTACCCATGACAAAATCCTCTGAGAAGAGATGGGTTGGCCTTTCATCCGGTCCGCCACTGCAATAAAGAGTTGGGGCGTTTTGCGGAAGGGCCTCGTTCGGTCGATAGGTGCGTGCCCTACGGACGTCGAGCGAATGCAACTGCTGGTCCCTATGAGATGTATGCAGTTTGGGGAAGAAGACCGGGAGGAATATGTCCTGGTTGAGATGAAAGGCTGAGACTACTTTAGGGAGGAATGCCGGATGTGGACCTAACTGCACCTTGTCGTTGTGGAACACCGTGTATGGTGGGTCCACCATCAGAGCCCGAAGCTCAGAGACTCTCCTAGCCGATGTGATGGCTACAAGGAAGGCTGTTTTCCATGACAAATGTAGGAGTGAGCAGGTTGCCAACGGCTCGAATGGAGGGGACGTAAGTCTCGTGAGGACTAAATTGAGGTCCCAGGAAGGGGTGGGGCGTCATCCTAGGGGGTATAGACTCTCCAAGCCTTTGAGGAACCTCGAGACCATAGCGTGGGAGAAGACAGAGTGAGTACCTTCTCCGGGGTGGAAAACAGAAATAGCTGCCAAGTGCGCTCGCAAAGATGAGATAGCGAGGCCTTGCTGTTTAAGATACTAGAGGTAGTCCAAAATAGTGGGGATGGGAACCTCCGTAGGTGCGACATTCAGCGTTTGACAACAGCAGGAAAAGCGCTTCCACTTGGCCAAGTAAGTAGACCGAGTGGAAGGTTTTCTGCTACCTATCTTGCACCGGGGCAGAGCATCGTAACTCCGATTGGGTTAACCATGCAGGAGCCACGCTGTAAGATGGAGGGATTGCAGGTCTGGGTGGTGAAGCCTCCCATGGTCCTGCGTTATCAGATCCTGATGAAGAGGCAGGGGGATCGGGTTGGCTATTGAGTGGTCCAGCAACGTAGTGTACCAGTGTTGTCGGGGCCACGCAGGGGCGATCAGGATCAGGCGAGCCCCGTCCCTGCGAAGCTTTACGAGGACCCTGTGCACCATCGGGAAGGGTGGAAAGGCGTAAAGCAGGTGGTTCGTCCAAGAGATTAGGAACGAGTGAATAGCTAGGGAAGTGGAGATCAGCTAAGCCGCGCTCCACTGTTCCAACGACCAACACGGGCGGTAAGAAGGAACTGAGGAGCGGACGGGTCGGCAGGGGTATATATTCGGTGCCATAACAGCGCCACACCAGGGGGCACCCAGCCGACCTGTCGGGTATTGCTAGGGTAAAAATCTTCCGACAAATGTGCACGCGGAGCGCACACACCTAATTGAAATGGATATGAGCAAGCACTCGAAGAACTTCTTGTACCTTCTTCTGCTAGATTGAAGAGCCCACTAACAAATATTTGTTTCCCACTTATAGACTGTGATCAAGTCCCCCCTTAACCCTCTCTTTGTTAAGCTAAATAGACCGAGCTCCTGAAGTCTCTCACTCTAAGGCAGGTTTTCTAATCCTTTAATCATTCTTGTGGTTCTTCTTTGAACCCTCTCCAATTTATCAACTTCCTTCTGGCATTGTGGGCACAGGATGCCAGTTGTGGTCGCTCCTGTGCCGAATACAGAGGGGAAATCACCTCTCCACTCAGAGGCCCTGGCATCTGTGAGAGCAAGAGCCACCTCAAGCAAATAACAGGGAAAGCGGAATTCCACAGTGCAACGGCAGCATCAGCATAGGGTGTAGCACACTCACAGAACACAGATACATCAGTAAGGGCACAAGTAGGATTGCGAGAGATAAATAGATGAACATTCTAGTCTGCTCCGGGAACAGAGAGTTCACTAGTGTAGGGGCTGGGCCTAGCTTAATAGTAAACAGTCACTATTCAAGCCATTTCCCCAGTCACCTGTTGAAGTTGATCTGGCTCCACAAATGATTTATTACATGCCCCGTCTGGCTCCTCAGCAGCACCGTCCCAGGCCCTTGGTGAGCGTGACGCTAATCCAGGGATGCACCGGTCACCTGACTGCAGATGCTGTTCACATCTCACAGGGATTGTTGTCCCCTCATCGTGGATGGGGTGGCTGCTGAGGAGAGGCACTGCCCAGGAGGCCTGGAGAAATAATGTCCTTCCCTGAGCGCAGGGGGAGCTCCCCAACACACGCCACCCCTGTGCCTGGCCTTAGCTGGCGGGAAAGTGGAGCTTGGTATCCATGGCCTGCCCAGCCTGCAGTCTCTGTGCTGTGGCTGCTGGCGAGGTGGGCTCAGGTCCTGGGGGCACTCGTTCCACCAGGAGCAGAATGGAGCCACCCCACCACAAGGACAGGGATAGACATGAGTCTGCAAAAGCACAGCTGCTGCGATCCTTCTTTGGGCCACTGGGGGGCGCTGGTGAGTGCAGGGCCCCAGCTGAGCATGAGGCAGTCCTAGGGGCAGGTGGGGATGGAGGGAAGAGAAGGAGGTCTCGGATCCATGGTCCGGGGGCAGAGAGGGTCTGGTCATTCACTGGGAGCATCTGTGGTGAGTGCCTCCTTGCAGTCTTCATCTGCCTTTTCCTCCTTGCTGGCTTCTGCAGGTGCCTCCCCGTTCCCAGACGCTGGCTCATGGTCCATCATGTCCTTGTAATTACGCTTGAAGAAACCACACTGCCGGGAAAAGGAAAAACCACCACGGTTTGACATGGGGACTAGAGAAACTCTTTCTGACCCATGTTGGGGTCGAATTGAAACTAGAGGGGAAAGGCCCTGTGCCCCATTCTCTGCCCCCCTGAGCCAGCCATCTCCCACGCCTTGGGGTCGGATCGGAGCCAGTGCCCCGGAGCGGGGAAAGGCCCCATGTCCCAGTCTCTCCTCTCTGTGAGAGCCAGGCCCCTACTGTGGTTTCAAGTGGACATGGGATTCAATTCCTCCCCTTTGCTGTTGGAGAGTGTTGCCCCCAACCCAGAGGTGGAGGCATCTCAGGATGAGCGCTAAGGAGGTGACGCAGTCCCTCCAACGTCTGCATGGGGCTCTGGAATCCCATGGGGGAATGTTGCTGGCGAAAGATTAAGCGATTCTATTGGCAGGGAAAGTCAGTGGCTGCAATGCACCACTTCTGAGTGGCCCAGGGTCCTATTGCCCTGCCAGTCCCTGCCCATCTCACCTTGTACAGGACAACGCTGATCAGGATCAGTAGAAGCAGCCCCCCTACCCCGCTGCCTATGTATACAGGCAGGTAATTCATCACGTGCACCAGCTCCACCTCCGTGGTGACCTGCAGGAGCAGACACAGGGCATAACGGGAAATGCAGACCGGGCTGTAAGGGGGAAACCCCACCTGCCTGAGTTTGCCTCAGTCTGCTTCCTCCCCAGGCAGGGAAAGGGTTAAAGGAGTTGTGCTGACTCATTGCTGCAGGCCCATGTGTTCTGAAATGGGTTTGGCTGATTCCTGAGTGTGCCTGTGCGGAGGGAGGACCCAGCACGTGGGCTGAGCGGCCCTCGGGCAGGAGCCGAGCCCAACAGGACAGTTCGGGCACCGACTCCCAGACACAGGGTGTGAGGAGCAGGGCAGGGAAATCCCAGCTGCTCCAGGGAGGAAGGGGGGGTGGGGGGGTTCACGGCCAAGATCCTTACCTGGGATTGCGTGAATTCGTCGGTGTACTGACTGACGTATTTCCTGGTGTTGAAGGTGAACCACACGGCAGTGCAGAACCGGGACCGGGAGGAGGTCTGGAGGGAGAATAGGACACAAGGCCTCAGACACCCTGGCCCCCCACCCATTAACATGGGGGGGGGGGATGAGGTGGCACATGGGAGGGCGGAGCATGAGATAGGTCGATCCCGCCTCCATAGGGCAGCCTTGCTGGCGCTCTTTGCCTGCCTTGGCACCTCTGGGGGGCATGGAGCCATCACACTTCACCCTGACACTAACCTGGGGTGTGCTCAGTCCCCTGGCCAGGGGCCACACTACGGACAGGGTGAGAGGAGGTTTGACCTGTCAGATCAAGAAGCTGTGGGTTCAATCTCTACGGCAGCTCCCAATGGAGAGCACTCTTACCCAGGGGGGCCCAGCAGAGACCTCAGGCCAGGGTGTGGGGCTCAGTCTCTGTGCTGAGGGGTTTGGGTACGGCCTTGGATTCCCTCCCACTCCCCAAGCCAGCCAGTCTCCCCACCTGGGACTCGAGCAGACCTGGTGCCCCCGAGAGGAGAAAGGACCCATGTCCCATTCTCTGCCCCCATGAGCCAACCTGTCCCCCCTGCCCTGGAGCTGGCTCAGTGATGGTGCCCCCTAGAGGAGAAAGGCCGTGTATCTTCACACAGAACCCTAACCTCAATTTTGCTGGTAACCGACATCTCCCCGATGATGGTGATGGTAGAGGGGGCGTCTATCTGGCCCAGGTTGCACTTGTAGATTTGCTGGTATCCGGGTGAGCAGTGCTAGGAAGAAATACACCAGCACAAGGTGGGGAGGGGGTTCTCCGGAGAGCTGACGCGCGGGAACAGAAGCACAAAGGGACCCCAGAGGTCAGTGAGGAGTGGGGACCTGGCTCAGGGAGAGGAACGGGGCTGTTGACTCCAATGGGCCTGGCAGGCAGGAACTCAGGCTGGTTTCACACACAATGTAGAGCAGGCTGGGTTAGTGCTGGGACAGGCAACAGCATGAAAACCCAAGAAGTAGGTTGCAGGGTCAACAGGAGGCATTCGCCCCTTTCAGCCAGCGCTGGCCCCGATGCCCCAGCATGGCGCTAGGGGGCACTGTGCTGCAGGGAACAGGGTGGGAGGCTCCGTAGAGGGTGCTGCCCCCTCACAATCAGAGCTGATCCCAGTGTGGTGCTGTCTGAAGGTCTTTCAAACTCAGCACTAGTGTGAGATTTGGGGCATGAAAGTTTCCCTGACACTTTTCCCCATGGGTGGGGCTGTGAACCTTGGTGTCCTGGCCACATTACATTCTGCATGCTGCACTGTGCCCTTCCCCAGAGGGGTTGCAGCTCAGTGTCAGGCGAGGGATCTCAGTATAAACAGCCCCCATGCCCTGCCCCAGAGGTGGCTGCATCTCCGCACTGGGCAAGGGATCCCTGTAAAGGTCTTTGGGCTGAGACGTGTCTTACATGTCACTCAGGATGGAGACACCTACCTTGAGAGTGTGGGAGGGGATGCTGCTGGCGTCTGCCTCTTTTGTTTTCCCGTTCATGGCAACAGGACGGCAGGTCACATTGGGGTCCTGGGGGAGCAAGGGAAACCCAGGAGATTCCACCACATGTGACTGTGAGCTTGTGGAACAGCTGATTGCAGACCCTGCCTGTGTCCTGTATCCTAGCCCAGTGCTACAGGACGCTGGGCTGCTGTGGGTCCTGGCCATGGCCTCTGTCCTGGCGCTATAGGTGCTGTGCTGTGAGGGGTCCCGGCCATGGCCCATCTCCTGTCCTGGCACTAGGGGTGCTGTGCTGTGGGGAGCCCCCAGCTGTGTCCCATCTCCTGCTTTGGCACTGGGGTGCTGGGGGGGGCCCCCAGATGTGTCCCGCCTCCCACGCTGGCACTGGGATGCTGTGGGGGGCCCCGGCTGTGTCCCACCTCCTGCCCTGGCACTGGAGTGCTGTGGGGGGCCCCCAACTCTGTCCCTCCTCCCAAGCTGGCACTAGGGTGCTGTGGGGGGCCCCTGGCTGTGTCCCACCTCCTGTGCTGGCACTGGGGGTGCTGTGCTGTGGGGGGCCCCGGCTGTGTCCCACCTCCCGCGCTGGCACTGGGGTGCTGTGGGGAGCCCCCGGCTGTGTCCCACCTCCCGCGCTGGCACTGGGGTGCTGTGTGACGTCCTTGGCGCCTGGTCTCTGCTCCCACACGCTCTACTCACCGTCCTCACTTCCTGCTGCTCCCAGGCTAGCCCGGCCGGGAACTTCTGCGGCACCATCACAAATGCCGTCACCTCTGGCTGCTGGAAACTCCCTGGCAGCAGGTTCTCCACCTGCCAAAGAGAGGAGCTGAGAGCAGTAGGGACGAGGGTGCAGACCAGGCCTTGATGGCTGGGCCATGACTTGGACCACAGGGGATGTGGGGCTTTGGGGGTGGGGGGGAGTCAAGTCTGGCATGGGGGGCGGTAACGCGGGAGACTGGGGAGTGGGACATGGGAGGCGGGCGATGCAGGAGGAGGGGAAGGGAGCTGTGGAGAGAGGCCTGTGGCAGTCTGGTGGCAGTGGCACAGGGAGGACACCCTCTGTCAGATCCTGGCCTTTCCCCCTGACCAGCATGGCACCCCTCCCCCACACATCTTGCCCAGCCACGCCCAACCCCTCACCTGGTACACGTGCTGCACGGACTTGATCTCTGGGTTCGGGGAGCTGAAGCTGATGTACTGGGTGGACCCGTCTGCTCTGCGGTGGGGAGGACATTGGTGAGAAGAGAGGGTGGGGCTGGCACCGACCCACAGGTCAGGGGTGCAGAGATGGGAAGAGGGAGCTTAAGGCGTGAGGATCCAGGACTCCTGGGTTCAAGCCCCAGCTCCGGGAGGGGAGTGGGGGATGGTGTCTTACCCCTTGGTGATGATGTTTATGGGGTATAGGACTGGGATCCTATAAGAGTCTTGGTTATCCACAAGGGTCCCATTCATGTCATTGTCACTGGGAAGGATAGACAGATGGACAAGAAGGAAACATGTTACAGCCACCCCCAGTCCCAAATGAGTGCTGGGCTCCCTGCCTCATATGCCGGCTACATCCTCCTGGCAGGCATCAATATTTTTAGCACCTTAAACCGCAGACATCCCGAAGTGCTTTACAGGTTCCAGCCCTTGCTCAGCGCTGAGCTGTGGCCATGTGGGGGCTGTTTATACAGGGATCCCTCGCCTGGCACTGAGCTGCGGACGCCTCTGGGGTAGGGTGCAAGGACACAGCCCAGCTTGCTTCGGGTGGTACAGCTGAGGAACAACGATGCTCTCAGTGACACAGGACATGCCCCACCCCAACCTCTCAGTGTCCAACCAAGGGAGGCTGTCGCCCGTGCAGCTGGGGGGGCGCTGTGGCTAATGCAGCCAAGATCCACAGGGATGGCCCCAGCAGCAGCTCAGTCCCTGTTATTAAAAGGCTAGTCCAGAGCTCCGCTCCCACCTGCTGGCCATGACGTCCAGCTCCAGATAGTCCCCCCAGGAACTGTTGGTGAGAATGTCAAACAGCAGCTGGATCAGAACCTGCCCAGGGCAAGAGAGAATAGAGTCAGAACTGACTGCCAGGGGAGAGCGCCCCCTACTGACCACCGCCCCTTCCCCCGCTTACCGCAGCACAGAGCCCCCTGCTGAGCCCCCCGCCCGCTTCCTGCAGCACAGCGCCCCCTGCTGAGCCCCCCGCTTCCCCACAGCACAGTGCCCCTTGCTGAGCCCCCTGCCTTCTCCCTGCAGTGCAGTGCCCCCTACTGACCACCGTCCCTTCCCCCGCTCCCTGCAGCACAGCGCCCCCTGCAGAACCCTCTGCCCACTCCCTGCAGCACAGCGCCACCTGCTGAGCCCCCCACCTGCTCCCTGCAGCACAGTGCCCCTTGCTGAGCCCCCGCACCTGCTCCCTGCAGCACAGCACCCCCTGCTGAGTTCCCTGCCTCCTTGCAGCACAGCGCCCCCTGCTGAGCGCTCCCTGCTCCCTGCAGCACAACGCCCCGTGCCGAGCCTCCCACCCACCCCCTGCAGCACAGCGCCCCCGGCTGACCATCGCCCTTTCCCCCACTCCCTGCAGCACAGCACCCCTTGCTGAGTGCCCCCCCTCCCTGCAGCACAGCGCTCCCTAGCACCCTTATGGGCCATGGGGTGGGGCAGCACTGACTTACCCGGCTGTTCCCCCAGTAGATCGGGTGGCTGACGTTACAGGACAGGTTCCTGGAGTTAGTGTCTGGAGTCTCCAGGCCATTGCAGCTCACCCTGGCCTGGACACTGGACTGTCAGGGGGAAACACCAATAAGAAGTAAGAGGTGGGGGAAGACCCAAATCCTGCCCAGCGGTGCTTGCGAGACCAGTCAGCAAACAAGACCCTCTAGAGACAGCCAGTCCCCGAACACCCTGGGGCCAGCTGGAGTCAGTATCTCTAGATGTGAACGGCACCATGGCCCATTCCCTGACCACTTGAGCCAGCTGCCCCCTGCCTTGGGGCCCAATCAGCGAGGTGCCCCTTAGAGGGGAAAGGCCCCGAGTCCTATTCCCCTCCCCATGAGGCAACCAGGCCTCACTGAGATTGGTCCAGATTAAAGCTGTCCCAGGTGTCACCAACGCAGAGGTGTCTGCCTGAGTCTGCTGAGAGCCTGAGCCCCACTACCTCCAGCACCGAGGCCTTGCGGAAGGACAGTCCTGGCAGTTGGGGCAGGTGGACAGCTGTGTGGTAAGCATCTTCCCCGCGATTGGTGAGCTCCAGCACCACCTCCAGCCTGGTGGAGGGCGACACCAACAGCTGCTGTGACCTACAGGAAGAAGGCGGGGGGTGAGAGACTCAGTTAGCAGCAACTCCCCGCACTGGGCACCAAATAATGTGAGGGGACGAGGATTACAAAGGACCCAGGTGTCCGGGCAATGGGCGGTACATGGGAGCAGACCCTCCCTCCCCCGTCCCATGACTAGATTTGCCGCCCCTTCCCCAAATCTGTGAGCAGGATGAGAGGGGAGCAGGGCAGGTGGCAGTGGGAGAGGAGACGCTGGGGTGGGTGGGGACAGCTGGGGAGGAGGAGGACATAGTCGGTGGAGGCACAGCCGCGGGCAGCTCTCAGTCCCTCCACAGTGACTAAAGGGTTAACAGAGCCAGGGGGTGATGGGGGAAGTATTAAGGGAAAGCTCTGATACTGGGGCATTGGGGTCATCAATGACTGCAGGGGGAGTATGCACCCTGCCAAGGCCCCTGCCTGCTCCCCACAGCACAGCGCCCTCCTGCAGCATGGTGCCCCCCACTGAGACCCCCGCCCGCTCCCCACAGCACAGTGCCCCCTGCCGTGCCCCCACACACGCTTCTCGCAGCATGGCGCCCTCCTGCCGAGCCCCCCAGCCCTCTGCAGCATGGCTCCCCCTGCTGAGCCCCCTGCCCACTTCCTGCAGCCTGGCGCCCCCCACCGAGCCCCCTGCCCGCTCCCCTCAGCCTGGCGCCCCCTGCTGAGCCGCCTGCCCCCCTCCCACAGTTCTGCTGGTGCCCCCCACTCCCAACAGCACAGTGCCCCCTGCTGAGCCCCCCGCCTGCTCCCCACAGCACTGTGCCCTCCGCCTTACGTATTCTGGTGGAAGTGGATTTGCAGGTAGGCGTTGCACACTCCATCCTCCCCACAGTTCTTCTCAAAGGGGATCTGCAACAGAGACCAGAGCCCAAAAGTTAACACCAGATCAGCTGGCCTGGGCTGGCTTCCTCCCAGATCAGCCCGAGCCCAGCCAGCCCCACAGAGCCGAGCGATGCCAGTCTGGGCTGCCCTCACCTCTGTCATTGACGAGTTGTACAAGGGGTTCAGTACCAGATGCGGGGTCCTGCTGGAGCCATTGTCTTCATGGAGGGCAAAGTGCAGCGAGACCTTGATTGCAGTGACGAAATCCTCAATGCAGTTCTGAAGGGAGAGCGATCTCTGTGTAAACGCTCCACCCCAGAGGCTGCTGCAGCTCAGTGCCGGGCAAGGGATCCCTGTATAACCAGTCCCTGCACCCCACCCCAGAGGTGGCCACATTGCGGCACTGGGCAAGGGCTCCCTTGTATGAACAGCCACTGTGACCCGCTTCCAAGGCAGCTGCGCTATTATTCCAATGGATTAGCCAGTTCCTGGTCCATTGAGTGGGACCTTACTGATATGTGGATCATCTCCGCTATGCAGGGCTCCCCCTCCGAGATCTCCATGGTCCCAGACATGTTCCTCTGCCCGTTCCCGAACACCCCTCGGCTTCTCATGCGATTGGCGTCAATCTCCAGCCAGTAGGTGAGGTTAGCAAAGAGAGGCTCTGGCGGGACAGAAGGTGGGAAATGCATAAAGGTTGGAGCATGGGCGAGTGAGGAAGAGCTGGGAGCCAGGACTTCTGGGCTCCAGCTCCCGCTCTGGGACAGGAGTGAGACCTAACGGGTTCGAGGAAGCGGTTCAGCCTGTCTCTGACCTTGGTAGCGCATGGTGGCTCGGCTGACACTGAAGCAGATGGTGAGATTACTCTGAACACCCTGCCGGGAGGAAACACTCCCTGAACACTCCACCTGCTTTACTGGGATTTCCTCTGGCGAGAACGACATCTTGGGGACCACTGTCAGGATGGGCTGGGATCTGGGGAAACAACGGACAGTGTCAACCAGCACCCCCTAGAGGAGAAAGGTCTGGTGGCCCATTCCCCACCCCCTGATCCAGCCAATCCCCCTGCCCTCAGGCCAGACGGACCCCGCAGCCCCTAGAGGGGAAAGGCCCATGTCCCACTCTCTAGGAAGAGAACCCAGGAGTCCGGTAAACAGCTTCACCTCAGCATGATCACCTCTCCTAGAGCCCCAACGCTGAGGTCTGGTAGCCCGTCCCCACTGAGGTCGATCTGTCCATGAATGGATTGGCCAAAGTATTTCACACCAGAAGAGATTGTTGCGCCCTCAATTCTCTGTGGAACACGGAGCGGGGGAAAATTACGACAGTATAAGAATGTGAATGCTGGATTCCTGCAGCACAAAGCCCCTGAAAGCCAGGAGATGGTAGAACCAGACTGGGATATGGGAAATGACTGGGACCCCTCCCTCCCATGTCACAGTGCTCCCTGGTGCCAGGCTGGGAGACGGGACATGACTGGGACCTCCCCAATGGCACAGCACCCCGTAACTCCCAACCAGAAGACACGGCACGGCTGGGAACCCCCACAGCACAGCACCCCCTACTGCCAGGCTGGTAGATGGAATATGGCTGGGACCCCCATGACATAGCGCCCCATAGTGCCATGGTGGGAGACAGGGCATGGCCAGGACCCCCTGTGGCACAGCGACCTCTAGTACCAGGCTGGAACATGGGGCACAGCGCCCCCTATTGCCTCTCCTGACCTGGCTGTAGTGTGTGTTGAGCTCCCTCTGGTGGCCGTTGTATATATAGACAGCGCCGTGCTCCTCGCTCTCCAGCGGTGCCCCCACGGCGACATCAGCCCAGCCGTCCCCATTCAGATCTGCCAGTGCCGTGATGGCTGCGCCAAAGCGGCCCAGCGGGTTCCCCAGGGCTCCCTGGAGCACCGCGACACTGGTGAGCCCGGCCTGGGGAGTGAGCACGGAAAGGTTAGATACAGAGTCAGCGTCCCCTGCAGGGCCCCCAGCACAGCCCTGGGAACCCCCTAGGGAGACCACCCCTTGATGGGGAGACCCTCCCCCGTCCGCTGTGCTCGTAGCCCAGGGCCCCCACAGCACTGTCTATGCCCCCTGACTCACCTGGTCCCAGTGATAGATGTGGACCCTGCCCCCACTCCTCTCTTCATAGTATAGGGGGGCCCCCACTAGGAGCACGTCCGTGTCCCCATCCCCGTCCACGTCCACTGAGCACAGAACTGACCCAAAATAGGAGCCAATCTGCAAACCAAAGGGGGGTGGGGGTCAGAGAGGTAGGGAGCAACCACAGTGCCCCCTAGCGAGCCTCGCACTGCACCCAGCAGCACAGCACCCCCTGCTGAGCCCCCCACCTGCTCCCTGCAGAACAGCGCCCCCTGCTGAGCTCCCCCCTGCTCCCTGCAGCCCAGCACACCCTGCCAAGCCTCCTGCCCACTCCCTGCAGCACAGCGCCCCCTGCTGAGCCCCCTGCCCGCTCCCTGCAGTCTGGCACCCCCTGCTGTGCCCCGCTACCTGCAGCCCAGCGTCCCCTGCCAAGCCCCCACCTGCTCCCTGAAGCACAGCGCCCCCTGCTGAGCCTCCTGCCTGCTTCCTGCAGCACAGAGCCCCCTGCTGAGCCCCCATCCCGCCCCCCTGCAGCACGACAGTCCTGTTCTCACTTGCTTGCCCATGAGGTGCTGAGTATCTGTCCAGTTGGAGCTGCCGGGGTCTATCTCAAACACGATGACCATCCCAATGTGCTGATAGCGGGGGGCTCCAGCAGCATAGAACGTTCTGTTCTGGTGCTGCATGGACTTCACTGCGTAGCCTGGGGGCAGGAAACGGCTCAGCATGAGAGGGGCCTGGGCAGGCCTCTCTAGTCCTGCCTATGGAGGTGGAGTGAGGTGGCAGGGTGTGCCCCAATCAGCCCGCCAAAGCTTCAGTAGCTGGAGTACTACACAGCTGCAGAGGCCCTCACCCCAGTGCTGTCCGCACAACCCAGGGTGGGGAGTCCCCTCGGTGAGAACTGGATGAGGGATCCCTGTATAAATGGCCCCCGTGCCCCACCCCAGAGGCAGCTGCATTTCAGTGCCAGGTGAGAGATCCTTGCAGAAATGGCCCCGGTGCCCCAACCCACGGATGGGGGATGCTGAGGCAGGCTAGGAGGCTCTAGGGGCTAGGGGTAACATACCCAGGTAGGCGTCCTTTATCTGCTCACTGGCTGAGGGGCTCCTGATGAAGGTCTCCAGTGCCTGGTTGCCCCGCAGCTCAATCAGACCCCCTGCCCAATCATCTGCCCCCACAGCCCCCAGCACCACCTGTTCCTGCAGGGGGAGAGAGAGACACACCATGGGGCAAAGGGGAGGGCAGAGGGAATGAGGAGCTCCTCAACTCCCATGCCTGGGTCCCTTCCTGACCCCCCCGAAACTCTCATAGCTCAGCCCCAGCCCATAGTCCAAGTCCCTCCCCTCCTGAATCCCTATAGTCCTATCCCATCCATGACCCCTCTGAACTCCCATGGCCCAGCCTCCCGACCCTCCCAAATCCCCGTAGCCTCAGCTCATTCCTAAACTCCCATAGCCTGGGCCCCTCCTCAACCCCCTCAGGCTCCCAAAAGCCACCCCACCACCTCTGAACCCCCACAGCCCTGGCCCATCTCCCAGCCTTCTGAACCTCAATAGCTCAGACCCCTCCCAGGCCCCTTCTTGGGGCTCACTTTGGAAAGGTCCACACTGAATCCACTGGATGAAAGCTCCAGGTGGAAGGAGCTGCGGCTGCTGGTACCTGTAAGACAGACAGGGGTGGGAGCTCAGAGCAGTGATCCCTGTATGAAGAGCCCCTACGCCTCACCCCAGAGGCTGCTGCAGCTCGGTGACAATTGACAGAATGGCTGGTTAGAGTGTGTATGTGTGGGGAGGGGAGGCTGGGAGTCTGGACTCCTGGGTCCTATCCTGGGCTCTGGGAAGGGGTGGGGGTCTGGTGTGTTAGAGAAGTAGGGGGTGGGGGGATTCAGGACTCCTGGGTTCTGATTATGTGCCTCAGCTTTTCCTTCATAGAGAATTGCTGAGTTCTGTGTCCAGTGTGTGCTCTGGGCTGCTCTCCATATCCAGTATATTCACCAGGAGGTGCTGAGGGGCTGTGTGCATCTAGTGCAGCCATCAGGGGGTGCTGGGAACAGCGTATGTCCAGTGCATGCACCAAGGTGTGTGTGTGTATGGGGTGCATGTCCAGTGCATGCACTGGGGGCTGCGCATGTCCAGTGCATTCACCAAGGGGCGCTAGGGGCTCTGCATGTCCAGTGCATGAACCAGGGTGTGTGGGGGTGTGGGGTGTGTGTGTGGGGATGTGCATGTCCAGTGCATTCACCAGGGGGCGCTAGGGGCTGTGCATGTCCAGTGCATGCACCAGGGGATGCTGCCAAGCTGTGTCCTCCACAATCCAGGCCACACTCTGGAGAGCACTGGTACCTTCGATGGCGTAGATCTTGGCCTGCAGCTCACTGAAGAGGCCTTTGAGCTTTTCGAAGCTGTCCAGCACCTTGACAAACTGGCTTGTGGGCTCTGAGGCCATCTGTGTCAAGAAGGCCTGGGACCTGTTCCAGTTAAAGTTATTGCCAATCTGGAGAGAGCGAGAGAGAACGTTGGAGGCCATGTCAGTCCCAATGGGCCAGGACACCTGGGTTCTCTCCTCAGCTCTGGGAGGGGAACGGGGTCTAATGGGTTAGAGCAGTGGGGGGCTGGGAGCCAGGACTCCTGGGTTCCTTACCCCAATGATGTAGCGAACAATGTTCTTCTCTTTGGCAGCATTCACATTCCCCTCAGGGTCACTGGGGTCTCCATCCGTGATAATGATCATCACTCGCGCCACATCTTCCCGGGCGCCACGCTCTGGGGTGAAAACCTGGTTTCTGCAGGACACAGGGAAATGGGTGCAGATGAACTCAGAAGTAGCCACGT
The DNA here is from genome assembly GCF_003597395.2 of Chelonoidis abingdonii. Classification (NCBI taxonomy): domain Eukaryota; kingdom Metazoa; phylum Chordata; order Testudines; family Testudinidae; genus Chelonoidis; species Chelonoidis abingdonii. The sequence continues at coordinate 5,208,822 of NC_133772.1, forward strand.
CCAGAACTGGGCACAGGAGCTGCTTCAACAAGGATCCCTCCCCCAGCACTGAGATGCAGCCACCTCTGGGGTAGGGGTGTGGGGGACTGGTTATTACAGGTCCATCTCTGCCTCCCGTCCCTGGTTACTCACGCAACATAGTTGATGGCTTTGAAGGTGTGTGTCAGGCTCGCCATGTGCTTAACATTCTTCAGGAGTTCCCGGGGATTTCGGTTTCGTTTGTAATCGTTAAAGTCAAATTCTGTCTTCACGTCCAGGGAAAACTGCACTGCGGCAAACTGGCGGGGAAGAGGGGCTGTCAAAACAGCACCCCCGCCCCCCCCCCCCCCCCAGTGCCATGCCGGTAGACAGGGCAGTGCTGGGATCCCTGCCGCACAGAGCTCCTTAGAGCCAGGCTGAGACATGGGGCATGGCCAGGTCCCCCCACAACACAGCACCCCCTAGTGCCAAGCTGGGAGATGGGGCACGATCAGGACCCCCTGAAACACAGCGCCCCCTAGTGCCAAGCTGGGAGATGGGGCACGACCAGGACCCCCTGCAACACAGCACCCCCTAGTGCCAAGCTGGGAGATGGGGCATGACAAGGCCCCCCTGCAACACAGCGCCCCCTAGTGCCTAGCTAGGAGATGGGGCATGGTTAGCCCCCTCCCCCCCCGCTGCACAGCACCCCTAGTGCCAAGCTAGGAGATGGGGCATGGTTAGCCCCCCCCGCCGCTACACAGCACTCCCTAGTGCCAAGCTGGGAGATGGGGTATGACCAGGACCCCCTCCTGCACAGCGCTCCTTAGAGCCAGGCTGAGACATGGGGCATGGCCAGGACCCCCCCCAACACAGCACCCCCTAGTGCCAAGCTGGGAGATGGGGCACGACCAGGACCCCCCACAACACAGCGCCCCCTAGTGCCAAGCTAGGAGATGGGGTATGGTTAGGGCCCCCCCGCTACACAGCGCCCCCTAGTGCCAAGCTGGGGAATGGGGCACGACCAGGATTCCCTGCTACACAGCGCCCCCTAGTGACAAGCTGGGTGATGTGGCATGACCAGGACCCCCTGCAACACAGCGCCCCCTAGTGCCAAGCTAGGAGATGGGGCATGACCAGGACCCCCTGCAACACAGCACCCCTAGTGCCAAACTAGGAGATGCGGCATGGCTAGGTGCCCCCCCCGCTACACAGCGCCCCCTAGTGCCAAGCTAGGAGATGGAGCACGGATGGGATATGGAAGGCAAAGTCCTGTAGCACCCTTGCCAAGCCGGGAGATGGGGCCCGGTCGGTGTTTGTAGTGCAGCGCCCCCTAGCGCCAGGCGGGGCAGGAGTCTCTCACATACATGTATCGTGGAGTTTCCCAGCTTCTCCATCACTTCGATCATGAATTCCTTGATGGCGTTGAACTGGTAAGCGTTCATGCTGCCTGATCCATCGAAGAGAAACACCAGATCCACATTCCCCTTCAGGCAGTCTGTGGAGAACCACCAGAGAGGGTTGGAGTGTGGAGTGGGGGGGGCGGGAGCCAGGACTCCTGGGTTCTATTCCCAGCTCTCAGAGGGGAGTGGGGTCTAGTAGTTACAGCAGCGGGGGCTGGGAGCCAGGACATCTGGGTTCTATTCCTAGCTCTCAGAGGGGAGTGGGATCTGATGGGTTAGAACAGGGGGGGCTGGGAGCCAGGACTCCTGGGTTCTATACCCAGCTCGCAGAGAGGAGTTGGGTCTGATGGATTAGAGCGGGGGGGGCTGGGAGCTAGGACTCCTGGGTTCTATCCCCAGCTCTCAGAGGGGAATGGGATCTGATGGGTTAGAACAGGGGAGGCTGGGAGCCAGGACACCTGGGTTCTATCCCCAGCTCTTGGAGAGGAGTGGGGTCTGGCGGCTTAGAGTGGGGAGCCAGGACTCCTGGGCTCTGGGGGAAGGCAACTGGGTCTCAGTGCTTTGAGTTTGTCAGTTCCTTACCTTCAAATCCTGGCGTCATCTCCTTGGGCTGCTCCAGGTGTCCCTTGAAGAGGTAGCAGACCCCACTCAGGTACTGGTTCGCATCACACGTTCGGCTTAGCCCAGAACCGCAGGCCTATGGGGAGCACCGAGCAGGCAGTTACCAGCCGTGTATGGAATGAGGGAAAGGGGAGCACATCGGACTGGAAATCAGCTTGTCTATGGCTGAGCCAAACCCGACAGGAAGGGGAGATGGGAATGGGGCTTGGGTCTCCAGGTATGAGCCCAACAGAAGAATCCAAGAGGGGGGTGGCAGAGAGGGAGACACCCCATCTAGCCTGTCCCCACCTGAAGCAGGAGCGTCCCCAGCAGAGCTGGAGACGTCCCATCAGGGCCTGTCCCGCAGCCAATGCCCCGCGCACACTCACAATCATCTGGGCCTCTGCGTCACTGCTCGCCAGGGACATGCCGAGATGTGCCATTTGAGCACTCACTGCAAGGAGAGGGAAATGGGGTCAGTGCTTCGCCCTGTCCGGTGTCCCGTGTCCCCTGCCACCCTGATTTCCCCCCAGACCCACCTGGCAATGGGATGGCCTGGCAGGAGCCTTTCTTCACAGCACATTGGTACAACTGCCCTGTGGAGTTCTGGTCACCTGGTGCTCCCACGATGATACTGTAAAACAAGACAGATCAGATGCCGGGGATGAGAAATACCCACTTGCCAGGGACCCCACACGGGGTGGAGCTAGAACCCAGGCATCCTGACTCCCAGCCCCCTCCCTGCTCTAACACGTGATGAGACCCCCATCTCCTTTCTGATTTCTGTGTTCCAGTTAATCCTCCATTGGGTCACTCCCCCAGCACTTCCAGCTGTGGCCCCCTGACATGCTCTCACTTCCCACTTAGCCCTGGCGGATGCCACATGCTTTTGGGTAGTGAAAGCAGAAGAGGGAGTCAGCATCGTGATTTGTGCATGACCCAGTGGGGACCATACACAGGCTGGGGGCATCCCACCACTGGGAACAAGCGGGCAGGGGCCTGGCAATCCTTGACACTGAAATGCACCTCAGTCTAGGGCCTTGTTACAGTATGGTGCCTCCTTCGTTGTAAACTAAACCCCACTGGCCTCCTAGAGCTGAGAAAACAGAATCCAGGAGTCCTGACAACCAGCCCCATCTGCTCTAACCCACTAGATCCCATTCCTCCCCCCAGCACAAAACCCTGGAGTCCAAGTCCCTGGCCTGGCCTGGCCTGGCCCCACTGCCCCTCCCAGAGCTGGGGATAGAACCCAGGAGTCCTGATTCCCAGCCCCCTCTAATCCATTAGATCCCACTCCTCTCTTTGCGGGATACTGGCAGGGATGAGGGGTGGGTCTCTTACCTTGCCTCTTTGAACTGCAGCACTTGGTACCCAAAAGTGCTACTCGCCTCAGGGGCTAGCACCTCTGGGTGGATGGTATCAATGTTGTACCCCAGAGTGGGGGCTGGACCTACAGGGGCGTGGGATATTGAAGGAAACTGGGTCAGAGCAGCTTTCACTGCAGGCGCAAGAGCATCCTCCTGCGCAGCCACGTCCCCATCCAGAGTGGGGCTGCTGCTACTCAACCCCCTAACCCTGCCCTTTGACCCCAACAACCCCTTCTTCCCCAGGAGAGGCGACGCCTGGCTGCCAAGAGCCCTGACCTGCTGCCATATCCTTTCGCTCTGCCTTTCACACGCGCACCCGCTCTCTTGCATGGGAACCCTGCCCTGGTTATGTCAGCAGTGCCGTGTGGTTAGTGACTTGTGGGCTGAGGCCTGCCCCACTCCCTGCCTGGTCCTCCCAGTGTTGTTTAACACCTTTCCACCCTGCTTGCATCATGCTGCAGTCAGTGTGTGACTAGCTGACAGGAGAGCTCCCAGCTTGCAGGGGGGGGTCCAGGGAGAGCTCCCCACATAGGCAGCCTCCACCCCAGGGGGTGATGGGAGGTCAGGCTCTGGCCCAGCCCCTCAGTGAGCAAGGGGGACTGGTAAGTGACACTTGCAGGACAGGAAATTTGTACTGAGACCCAACAAACTCACCTCACCCAGGGAACCAGGTGTCTGCCCTGAATCAGCCTATCCCCCTCTCTATTCCTGTCCCCCTGAGCCAGTCTGTCCCCTCTACCACTCCCTAGAGGGTCCCATTCCCTGTTACCAAGAGTCAGCCTGGGGCTGGATCAGAGCCGGCGCACGCTAGAGGGGAAAAAGGTGCCCTCTGGCATGCCTACAAGTAGGTTCTAGTCAGGATAGTTTTTCATCCCAGCAGGGACTTGAACCCACAATCTCTGGTTTAGGAAGCCACTATCAGCACCATCAGGCCACTCTGGCTGCTCACAAGGAATGACTCTGTGAACATGCCATTGTCTGTACCTGCTCTGTGCTAGGGCCAGCTGGACTGGGTAGGCAGGCTGCACTGTGATAAGAGGAGAGGGATATCTGTCCCCAAGGTGATCAGGGACCCCTTGTTCCTGGGTTGATCTATGTGATTTGTGAAGGGAGGGGAACGCAGTTGCCTCTTCTTGCTGTGGGGACGAGAAGATACGTGACCATGCACTGCAAGGCAGGGGGCAGTGAAGGGGGGCTCCCAGAGGCTCCAGAGGTTGAGGCATCTGGCGGGTCTGGGGTGGCCTGCACAGAGCAGGCAAAGTGGTTGGGCCCAGGCCAGGCATAACCAGCTTCTGTTCACTAACTGCCCTGAATGTAGCCCACAGTGCTCCGTCCCAGCTGGGAGGAGAGTGGCACCACGTCTGCCAGGGGCGGGCTGGGACATTGCTCCATGGGGGCAGAGTTAAGGTTACATTCCGGGGGGTGGCACGTCCCTTACCGCTGCATGTCCCATGTGCAGAGGGTTACATTTAGCTGCTCTCCACTTCTGGGAAGGGCACGAGGGCAACCAGAGTTCTGCCTTAACGAAATATTTGAGTGGGAATTTCCCTTGTTTTTTGAGGAAGTTGTTCATAGGGCGTAGATATCAGGGATCACAACACAGCTGCTTGGTTACCAACTCGAGCCCTTTCCCCGTGGGGCCATTTCTCTAGAATTTGACATTTCTGTCAGATCTCCTTTCCCCCTGGAACTACAGGGGTGAAACTGATCAGTGGTACAGACTGGCTCCGTTGCTGCAGGACGCTGAATGTCGTTCTGTGTTCAGAGTTACCGGGTTGAGCAAGGGCAGTAGCCTGGCAGTGCATTGGTCATGTGGACTTCACAGCAGTTCTGAGAACTGGGCTGTCTGCTGCGGGTTGATCCCTGATGTCAGCGGCCCCGTTCCCAGCCCGCCCGCGATGAGAGTCTCAACCATTTGCTTTGTTTGATCGCTCAGAAAATGGATGAGGAACCAGCAGCAGGAGCACATGGGGCTAATCTGAGGCAGCTCCGATGGAGCTAAGGTTGAGAACTCCTTTCTGAAGGCTGAAGGCTGACTTTTCTCAGTGCTCTAAAACCTTTCCAGATGACTGGACCCCTCTCAGCAGTTGGATTTGTCTTGCGTACCTGCAACTTACACCTCACTTCAAAGCGACTGGTTTACACAACCACACACAAAAACACAAAAGTGTCCCAGCCACACTAGTACTGACCAATTTCTGCCTTTCTTATTTTTACCATGTAATTATGAAATAAATCAATTGGGATATAAATAGTGTACTTCCTTTTCACTGTATAGTGCACAGAGCAATATAAACAGGTCGTTGCCTGTATGAAATTTTAGTTTGTACTGACTTCGTCTGAGCTTTTTCTGTAGCCTGTTGTAAAACTAGGCAAATATCCAGATGAGTTGATGTACCCCTGGAAGGCCTCTGTGTACCCCTCGTTGGGAACCACTGCTCTAAAATCCATATGCTTATTTGTACTGCTTTGAAATCTGGTGTGCCTCATGGGCGTGCTGGGTAGTTAGTGATCCAAACCTGGAGTCATTTGAGCAAGAAGTTTCCGAGGTGCCGCCCGCCCCCAAACCCATCATTCCTTACAGTTGAAAGATTCTGTCGACATTTTTTGCACAGACCTGGGGATCAAACCATGTGCCTGATTGTACCTCAGGTGGTCTTAATCCCTTGACATTTAAACCAACTACTACATAGGGTGACCAGATGTCCTGATTTTATAGGGACAGTCCCGATTTTAAGGTCTTTTTCGTATATGGGCACCTATTACCTCCCCCCCTCCTGATTTTTCACATTTACTATGTTGTCACCCTACTACTGCACGACATCGTCTGCCCCTACGGGGAATCGAAATGGAATCTGAAACAGAGTTTGGCTCTTTAGATGGGTGTGTGTCTAACAGCTGTGAACCAATCAGATTCAACAGACTTGTGAAGAGGCTTATTGGAGAGAAATTAGTCCCAGACCCTGACTGACCCCTGGGGGATCTGCTGAGGTCATTGATCTCCTGCCCTGCGCCCCCGGCCCTATCGAGTCACACCCGACCCTTGGCAAGAAGATGAACTGCAGGCGTGTGGCCCCTGTCCACAGGCTGTTGTTCGTTGGGGGACGGGCACTCTTGAGTTCAGCGGGGGCTCAAACTTTTTTTTTGTTTTTTAAAGATGAAATATGTGAATGTTGTAAAGGCATGGGGAGGAGGGGCTGTGGCAAGGAGTGGGGGGATTATGGGAAGGGGACCACAAGAGGTCGGGGAAGGGGGTGAGGACTGGAGAAGTGACATCGGGCTGCGTGGCAAAGTGAGTGGAGGGATTAAGGGAGGGGGCGCTTGCTCCATAGTCTCCCCTCCTGTTTGTGTTCTGGGGTCTGGGGGTGTCTGAGCCATTCTAGGGGGTCTGAGGTGCTTTCTCTGCCCCACCCCCCTGTGAGCCGCTATCCGGAGAAGCGCTGCTCTCCCTGGAAGTCTGAGCCCCTGATGCTCCCATATGAACCAGCCTCTGGGGGGCAGCTGAGAACAGGCCTATGGGGACCCTGCACCAGGACCACGCTGCTGGGAGTGTGGCTACACTGCCACCTTAAGCGGCCATACAGCCACCAAGACAATTAAAGCGGCATTTCATGGCCACGCTCGCGCCGTCCATCGTCCTCACCAGCAGCGCATCCAATGACATTGTGGGGCACTGACCGCTGAAGCCCCCCTCCCGCTCACGGGGCTGACAGCCAGCAGGTGATGCATGTAGCTGCAGTGAGCGATTTACGGGAGCTACATTTCAGTGCAGACACTTACAGGGTTAAGCTGACATCAACCGCCTTATGCTGACCTAACCCTATAGTGTCAACTAGGCCTGAGATGGGGGTGAGGAGCTGAGAACAGGCACGCTCGATGCATATCACAGGCTCTCCGGCAGTGTGTGTGTCGGGGGGTGGGAACATCCACTGACATGAATGGGGCAGTTCACACTTCTCAGAGCTTATGCTCCAGGCTGGATTCATCTCCATGGGATATTCTTATTCATCTGAGATGCTACTTCGCACCTCTCTGGGGTGCGTACAGCCCCTTCCCTCTAGCCTTCCCCCTTGCAGCATTATCCTGGGCTGCGGATCTGGATATAGCAAAGCACTTCCTGATTGAAGGGCCATGATTCATTTAATGGGTATGCAAAATCTTAACCACAGTTTCTGTTAAAAACTTTTTACATAGGCCCAAATTCCACAGCTTGGTTTAAGGTCTGGGGCCTAGTGAACTATGAACAATAAGGGCTAAGAAAACCTGGATAGTCATAAAAAGAACAGGCGTACTTGTGAGCTAACAAAACTGAGGTGCCACAAGTATGCCTGTTCTTTTTGTAGACACAGACTAACATGGCTGCTACTCTGAACCTGGATGATCATAGAATATTAGGGCTAACTTGGAAGGGATTTCAGGAGAGCATCTAGTCTAACCCCCTGCTTAAAGCAGGATCAATCCCTAAACAGATTTTTGCCCCAGATCCCTAACTGGTCCCCTTAAGGATTGAACTCACAGCCCTAGGCTTAGCAGGCCAATGCTCAAACTGCTGAGCTGTGCCCCCACTTTGAAAACAAGAACCAACATTGCTTTGTTACTAGATAAGCAAAGTCAGCAAACAGGGAGCATTAATTGGTGCCCTTATCAGAAGTTACAGACCCTCACAAAATTGAGAGGGGCCTCAGTGTCCACCCTGCAGTGCTGGAAGGAGATAGCAAATACCCACCTAGAGTTTAGGGAGAGGTCCAACATGTCAGTATGAGATATGACATCCTCCCCCGTCACAGACCTATTCTACTTCATAGATGTCAACGCTAGTTTTTAAAACCACAATGGTAAACAATTTCTGTTACCATGTACTTTTTCAGTGTCTTTTTGCTTTAACTCCCAGGAACGTACCTGTTGGCCAGCCGGATGAGCTACCTCATTCCTGTGAACCCCAAATCAGGATTCAACTTATACCTCTTAATAAAGACAGTTTAAGGAAAAACACCTGCATATTAGCAATATGTTGCATGTTAACCTGAACCATGGGCGGAGCCATTATGTAAACTTTTAGACTATTGGCTTATTGTGCTACCTGTGTCTTGCTGCTAAAACCTATCCAGGGCTCGGAACCTCCCACCCCATCACTTCCCTAAGCGCCTGATCCTTCAGGGGGAGGGACAGCTCAGTGGTTTGGGCATTGGCCTACTAAAGCCAGGGTTATAAACTTAATCCTTGAGGGGACAAGCTGGGGCAAAAATCTGTCTGGGGATTGGTCCTGCTTCAAGCAGGGGGTTGGACTAGATGACCTCCTGAGGTCCCTCTCAACCCTGATATTCTATGATTCCCTCTGCCCACAGGCACCCTATATAATCAATCATTCAGCAGTGTCTGAGCCTAATAAGCAGAGTAACACTCCCCCAGCACTGTGTGTCATAAACCCTCATGCTTGATTCTACGCAGGGTCCATTTCTGTTCCTTCACTGATGACTAATTTCATCCAATATCTGGGACATGGCCCATGTCTGAGGCTTCTCTCACCCGCCCCATTAGCAACTACACAGGACAAACATTTCAAAGCAGGACCATTAACCCCAGCGCTCCACATAGGGCCAGATTAATCTTTTATGAGATGATGGCCCTGCCCCCTGCTCCACCCATGCACCACCCTGAGGCCCTGCCCCCACTCAGTCTCTTTCCCCCAAGACCCTGTCTCCAGCTTGGCCTCTTCCCCACAAGGCCTTGCCCACACTGTGCCCCCAAGGCCTGGAGAGGGGGTGGAGAGGAGCCAGGGATGGGCAGGGCTTCAGGGGGAAGAGGCAGAGTGTGGGCGGGGCCTTGAGGCACAGCATGATTGGAGTGGGGTGGGGGCGGAGCCACAGTCTGGGTGCCAGGGCCCCTTCTGAGTGTGGGCCCGGCATCCTAGTGCCATTGTCAACCTGGTACTGCCCCCACAACAAACCATATAGGATGGGAATCATGTAGCAACCGTATGGCTGTGCAGTGAGACCCGTGGGCCTCAGGAGTCATGGGACCCAGTCCTGCATTGGCTGCTGAGTGACCTTGACCAGGTCACTTCACCTCTTTGTCCTGCAATTTCCTCACCTCTAATATGGAGCTAAAGATATTTACCTTCTTTCCTAAGCACTTTGCGATTGACAGAGCTAAAGCACCAGTCATGAGCAAGGTGGTGTCATTACATTCATTAACCACAGTAGTGTTACAACTGCCTAAATGACCACCAGTTCCTATTTATAATGCTTTTTTCTGTTCAAAAAACTTCATAAACACAGAGGGAAGGTCACCGGAGGCTCTCATGGCCTCCCAGAATGTCATGTTCAGTAAAACTTTAACCTCTGCAAACCAGGAAATACAAAGTGAAGGCAAATCATAGAATCAGAGCATATCAGGGCTGGAAGGGACCTCAGGAGATATCTAGTCCAACTCCCTGCTCAAAGCAGGACCAACACCAGCTAAATCATCCCAGCCAGGGCTTTGTCAAGCTGGGCGTTAAAAACCTCTAAGGAAGGAGATTCTACCAACTCCCTAGGGAACCCATTCCAGTG
>NC_133772.1:5219445-5282533 GCF_003597395.2 Chelonoidis abingdonii
GGGGGGGGGGGGGGAGGAATTGTGAGCCCCTCTCCCTGACCCCATGTACGTGTGTTTTGGGAGATCCAGTCGTTTCAGCCCTGCGGGGTGTAGGCTGTGTCAGTAGCAGGGCCCAGGGTATTCCTTGCCCTGGGGCTTGTCAGCAGCGAGGTGGGAGGTGAGTGAGCTCTGTGGGTTTAACATAGGCTAAGTGAAAATAGAGTGCTGGACAGCACCACGCACATGAAGGTGATGGGAGTGCTAAAGAGGTTGCAAAATCTAGCAGATGGGGGGGGGGGGGGCGCGGTTTCTTTCTGTGGACCAGGCTAAGTGAGCATAGGGCAGGTGTAGGGAGCTCTTGGTCAGCATGTGTGTTATGAGCACATTGGGCATGGGTGACAGGTGAATGCACCGTTGGGGGAGGCTAGCCCCCCATCCCCTCCCCCTCTGCCTGTGGCCCCACCCCTCTCATCCTTCTTCCCCCCCAAAAGCCAGGAGCACATCCACCTCACAGCCGCTGTCCCCCCAACACGCCCCCAGCCCCCAGTGCCAGGTGGGCGGCATGGCCAGAGTTCCCTCAGCCACAGCACTGGGTGGGTGGGTGGTGCGGCCAGAGCACCCCCCAGCTCCAACCCCGGAGCTCTCCCAGCCCTGGGTATTGTGTGCATCAGCCCCAGCCTGCCTGCCCCAGCCTCTCATCCTCAGAAGAGTACTGGCGGGAAGGGAACTGAAGCAGGCAGGAGGGACCCTGGGGAAGGAGTGTGGGAGGGGCTGTGCCAGGCTGTGTGGGGAGGCACAGCCTTCCCATGCCTATGCTACCCACCGCCCATGATGTTGGAGCATCACTCAAAGAGGGCAGAGTTAAGGTTATGTATTAACTCTGTATTTCCTGGTTTTCGGAGGTTGTGCTTTGCTGAACTCAGCATTCTGGAAGGGCATGAGACAGTCCTGGGCCACCTTAACCCTGAGCTCATGAAGATGGTTGTCAGTGAATTTACTGGAATAAAATATCAATCTGTGTGTGGACTTTGAAATACCAGCTCTTAAACTGAAGCCAAACTTTCATTAGATCCCTCCCCCCTCACACACTGAGAACAGCTAGTGCACACACCATGTGTTCCTCAGACTGCTCCCCCAGGCCCGACTCAGGCTATGGTTACCCCAGAGAGCTCATAGCGGCGCAGCTCCACTGCTGTAATCTCTCTAATCTAGCTGCTCTAAAGTGATGGGAACAAGCTCTCCTGTCTGCTTCACTGCTCCAGCCCCCGCAGTGACGTGAGTTGCACCAACACACGCTGTAGTGTACAAAGAGCCTCCAGCTCACAACCCCTGAGCTTCAAAGAGCTTCAAAAGCCACAAGCCAGCAAGTGCCTTGTACTGATGATCGCAAGGGATAAAGAGCCAGCTTTTACCCAGCATGCTGGCAGAGATCACGGCTCCAGGTGCACTCAGTTTGGGGAGCATTCGAGCCCTCAAAACATTAGAATCCCCACTACACACACACCTAGACCATTATCCCTACCCCACAGCCCTCGGGGCTGAGCAGTTTTCAAGCCAAATCCAGTCGGTCTGGGGATTTTAGAGCATTTAGAGAAATCAGCTGTCAAGCTGCAGGCTCTCTGAGCCTTAGGTCCGGTGGTCCCACCTCCCCACTATAATCTGCCTTTCTAAGCTCCCTACGCTCCCTCGCATTTCTAAGTGCTCTCCTCTGCGTTAACCGCCTGCCCCCAGCCCCAGCTGGGTTCCTAGCTGCAGGTGCTAATAACTGAAAGAGGAAGAGGCCCTACTATGTCGAAAGCTGGCATGTGAAACAAGCAACGGGTTAGTCTACGGTGGAAGCGCTATCTACACTACAGCCTCAGTTGGCATAACTTATGTCACTCCAGGGTGTGGGTCTGCCACTTGCAGAGGTGGGCTTTTAATGACAACGGGACAGTGTGCTCAACCAGGGGTAGGCATAGCCCTGAGGGTACACAGAGGTCTTCCAGGGGGTACAGCACGTTATCTGGAGCTTTGCCTAATTTTACAAGAGGCTACATAAAAAACACTAGCGAAGTCGGTACAAACTAAAATATCATACAGACAATGGCTTCTCTATACCCTGAAATGGAAGGGCAATATTTATATGCCAATGGCTTTATTTTATAATTATATGGTCAAAATGAGCAAGGCAGCCATTGTTCACTACTAGAGTGACTACGACACTTCGGTATGTTTATGGCCGGTTTTGTAAGCCAGTCGTTTTTAGGTGGAGATGAATCTTGGGGTATGCAAGATAAATCCAACTCCTGAGAGAGGTCCAGGCACCTGGAAAGGCTGTAGAGCCACTGGGATGGAGCATCTTCACCAGTGCATCGGTACAACTGTGCCGCTACACAGAAAGATGTGGCCTTGCAGGCCGTGAAAGGCATTTTCATTCCATTGCAGGCCAATGGGAGACAAAACAGGGGTAGAACTCAGGCATCCCGACTCCCAGCCCCCCATGCTACGACCCACTAGCCCCCACTCCCCTTCCAGGGCTGGGGACAGAACCCAGGAGTCCTGGCTCCCAGCCCCCCTGGCTCCAACCCCTTAGCCCTCCCACCCGGTTTGCCTCAGTGCTGCTACAGGAAGCCAGTGTGGAGAAAGCAGAGGTTCTTCTTGTGCGCTTTCTTCACACACTCCAAACCACAGGCCGCAAGGAAATAACAGTTTTTAATTATCTGAGTACAATCTGACAGAAAGCTAAGGTGTTTTTTTTTGTTTTGTTTTAACCTCTAGGGCCCCGCTTCCGTATTGCCATTCCCAAGCACTCAAAAAATCATACACCAAGTCCCCTGAAATCATAAGATTGGCTTTTAATATCTTGGGTGGGGTTTTGTTTTGTTTTTTACAATGACAAATTTGTGGTTTTCCTTATTTGATTTCCAAGCCAGCGAGAGTTCCTGTTGCTTGTGTCTCTCCCCCAGACAAGGGCTGGAGAGGCGCACTGTGTTTGAAAATACGACCGGGCGATTTGCATCTAAACATGACTCTGGCAGCTGGGGCTTTATGTGAAATGCCAAATATTGTGAGTTGACAACACTGCATAGCTGTTGGCCCGAGGGCACAAAGAACCCAGGTGTCCTGAAGACTGCAGAGGTAAGAGTCGCAGGGCTTGTCTCCACTGGCACTTTCCAGCACTGCAACTTTCTCGTTCGGGGATGTGTGTGAAAAAATACCCTTCTGAGCGCTGCACATTTCAGCTCTGTAAAGCGCCAGTGTAGACAGGAGCTATGCCCCTGGCGGAGGTAGGTTTTTTAGAGTGCTGCGAGATCTCGCTCCCAGCGGTTGGCCGCGACAACACAAGCCACTTTTAAGTGCTGCTGAAGCATCGGGGCCGCGACAGCACTTTAAAGTTGCCAGTGAAGATGTGCCCTTAGAGGGGGAGTCCCCGCAATGGGGAAGGAGCACAGATTGGGGGTGATAGTTGGGGGCAGGGGGAGGGGTTCCTGCAATGGGGAGGGATCACAGATTAGGGGTGATAGTTGGGGGGCAGGGGAAGGGTTCCCACAATGGGGAAGGATCATAGATTAGGGGTGCTAGTCGGGGGGCAGGGAGAGGGATTCTGCAATGGGGAGGGATCACAGATTAGGGGTGCTAGTTGGAGGGCAGGGGAGGCGTTCCACAATGGGGAGGGATCACAGATTAGGGGTGCTAGTTGGGGTAGTGGGGGAGGGTTCCGCAATGGGGAGGGATCACAGACTGGGGGTGCTAGTCAGGGGGGGAGGGGTTCCCACAATGGAAAAGGATCACAGATTAGGGGTGCTAGTCGGGGGAAAGGGGGAGGAGTTCTGCAATAGGGAGGGTCACAGATTAGGGGTGCTAGTCGGGGTGGTGGGGGAGGGATTCACACAATGGGGAGGGATCATACATTAGGGTTGCTAGTTGGGGGGGAGGGGTTCCGCAATGGGGAGGGATCACAGACTGGGGGTGCTAGTCGGGGTGGTGGTGGGAGGGGTTCCCACAATGGGGAGGGATCACAGATTGGGAGTGCTAGTCGGGGGGCAGAGAGAGGGGTTCCGCAATGGGGAGGGATCAAAGATTAGGGGTGCTGGCTGGGGGGCAGGGGGAGGGGTTGCTGCAATGGGGAGGGAGCACTGGTGGGGCACTGGTGGGAGCAGGATTGGGGGCAGGCACCGTGCAGCAGGGATGCCAGTGGGGCTTGTGGCAGGCAGGAAAGCTAGATGGGGGCTGGACCTTTCGGAAGAGGAGTCCATTCATCAGCTTAACCCGCTGACTCACCGGGTAGATGCGGGGTGTGGGAAGGATTTTCCCTTGTGCCCCGTGATCCCTGGGGTTCACAGGCTGCTCATGGCCAGGAACCTCTGCCTAGAGGAAGCCACACACACTCAGAGGCCTAAGAGAAAACCCAGCCTGAGATCTGAGCTGTCCCCAGATGCAGCTGTTTCCACTCTGAGCAGCTGCAGTGGCTAGATTGGAGGTTTTGCTGGCAGGAGGGGAGCCCACTGCCCCAAACACACATTAAAAAGGATTGAAAAGTTGGGCAGTGTTTAGGGAATAACGGATTGGGTACAATGACAAAGTTGCAGGTGTCCAGCCTGGGGCATCACTAATGATTGAGGGCATCCAGCCCAGGATGGCTGAAATTAATAGGGGCGTCTGGCCTAGACTGTCACTAATGAGCAAGGGCACCCAGCCCAGGATGTCTCTAACAATCGTGGGTGTCCAGGCCAGCATATCTCTATTGACCAGGGGCATCCAGTTTGGAGCAACGCTGATGACTGAAGGCATCTCGCTGGGGGCTGTGACAGAACGTACCCTTATGCCCACCCCCTACACCTTACTGTAATAAGATTTTTGCAACATATGCCTTGTGCAGTACCATCTGAAATCTCATAATTTGCTGGTCATTGTCCTGATAAAATATGTGTAGCAAAATTATAAGTGAAGGTATAAGATGCCACTGTATGGCATTCTTAACACGTATTGCAAACTGAGGTTGGCAAACAGGCCTGTCTCAGACAAAGAAAAGGGTGCTCGGCTTAATTTGCATTTATGCTGTAAACAGAGACATCAAGCAGGAAGGGAAACAAACCTCAGAGATATCAAGCAGGAAGGGAAATCCCTACCCCTGGAGGGTAGGGGTAGGATACAGATGGACCTAGACAAATTACAGGATTGGGCCAAAAGAAACCTGATGAGGCTCAACAAGGACAAGTGCAGAGTCCTGCACTTGGGACAGAAGAATCCCATGCACTGCTACAGACTAGGGACCGACTGGCTAGGCAGCAGTTCTGCAGAAAAGAACCTAGGAATTACAGTGGACGAGAAGCTGGATATGAGTCAACAGTGTGCCCTTGTTGCCAAGAAGGCTAATGGCATTTTGGGCTGTATAAGTAGGAGCATTGCCAGCAGATCGAGGGGCGTGATCATTCCCCTCTATTCGATGTTGATGAGGTCTCATCTGGAGCACTGTGTCCAGTTTTGGGTCCTACACTACAAGAAGGATGTGGAAAAATTGGAGAGTCCAGCAGAGGGCAACAAAAATGATTACAGGGCTGAAGCACGTGACTTATGAGGAGAGGCTGAGGGAACTGGGATTGTTTAGTCTGCAGAAGAGAAGAATGAGGGGGAATCTGAGCTTTGTTTCTTGTAACCATTTCTGATGTTTATGCTTCATTACTAGGGACCTACCAAATTCACAGCTATGAAAAATGCGTCCCGGACTGTGAAATGTGGTCTTCCCCCATTTCAGCTACCTGAAGGGGGTTCCAAAGAGGATGGAGCTAGACTGTTCTCAGTGATGCCAGATGACAGAACAAAGAGTAATGGTCTCAAGTTGCAGTGAGGGAGGTCTAGGTTGGATATTAGGAAACACTATTTCACTATAACAGGATTCAAGATTGGGCGTACCATGGATTATATAAGGGCAATAAGATATTCTCAGTCTTACTCTCTATCCCTTTTTAATGATCCTAAACCTGTTGCTTTGTCTGACTGCCGCTGCACACTGTTGGGATGTTTCAGAGAACTATTCACGATGACTCCAAACATCTTTCCTGACTCGTTGTAGCTAATTAGCCCCCATCATATTGTATGTGTTAGTTGAGTTATTTTTTTCCAAATGCATTACTTTACATTTTATCCACATTAATTTCATTTGCCATTTTTTGTTCCTATATCCACTTAGTTTGTGAGATCTTTTTGAAGTTTTTCACAGTCTGCTTGGTCTTAACTATTCTTGAGCAGTTATATATCATCTGCAAACTTGCCACCTCACTGTTTTACCCTGTCCAGATCATTTATGAATAAGTTGAACAGGATTGGTCTTAAGACTGACCCTTGGGGAACACCCCTAGTTACCCTCCTCTCAATTCTGAAAATTTACCATAGATTCCTACCTTTGTTCCCTGTCTTTAACCAGTTCTCAACCCATGAAGAGATCTTCCCTCTTATCCCATGACAACGTAATTTACGTAAGAGCCTTTGGTTGAGCGACCTTGTCAAAGGCTTTCTGGAAATCTAAGTACACTATGTCCACTGGATCCCCCTTGTCCACATGTTTGTTGACCCCTTCAAAGAACTCTAATAGGTTAGTAAGACACGATTTCCCTTTACAGAAACCATGTTGACTTTTGCCCAACAATTTATGTTCTTCCATGTGTCTGACAATTTTATTCTTTACTGTTGTTTCAACTAATTTGCCCCGTACTGACATTAGACTTACTGGTCTGTAGTTGCCAGGATCGCTTCTAGAGCCTTTTTTAAATATTGGTGTTACATTAGCTATCTTCCAGTCATTGGGTACAGAACCTGATTTAAAGGACACGTTACAAACCCTAGTTAATAGTTCTGCAATTTCACATTTGAGTACTTTCAGTACTCTTGGGTGAATGCCATCTGGTCCTGGTGACTTGTTACTGTTAAGTTTATCAATTAAACCCAAAACCTCCTCTAATGACACTTCAATCTGTGACAATTCCTCAGATTTGTCACCAACAGAGGATGGTTCAGGTTTGGGAATCTCCCTAACATCTTCAGCCGTGAAGACTGAAGCAAAGAATCCATTTAGTTTCTCCACAATGACTTTATCATCTTTAAGCGCTCCTTTTGTATCTCGATTATCCAGGGGCCCCACTGGTTGTTTAGAAGGCTTCCTGCTTCTGATGTACTTAAAAAACATTTTGTTATTACTTTTTGAGTTTTTGGCTAGCTGTTCTTCAAACTCCTTTTTGGCTTTTCTTATTACACTCTTGCACTTAATTTGGCAGTGTTTATGCTTCTTTTCCTTCACCTCACTAGGATTTGACTTCCACTTTTTGAAAGATGCCTTTTTATCTCTCACTGCTTCTTTTACATGGTTGTTAAGCCACAGTGGCGCTTTTTTAGTTATTTTATTGTGTTTTTTAATTTGGGGTATACATTTAAGTTGGGCCTCTAGTATGGTGTCTTTGAAAAGTGTCCAGGGAGCTTGCAGGGATTTCACTCTAGTCACTGTACTTTTCCTTTCTGTTTAACTAACCCCCCTCATTTTTGTCCCAAAAGGGCAGTGCAGGGGGGTCACAAAGTTATTTTTAGGAGGGTCGCAGTATTGCTACCCTTACTTCTGTGCTGCTGCCTTCAGAGCTGGGTAGCCAAAGAGTGGTGGCTGTTGTTCAGCCACCTAGCTCTGAAGGTGACGCCCCGCCAGCAGCACCGCAGAAGTAGGGGTGCCCAGATCAAGGGCCCAGCTCTGCAGGCAGCAGCACAGAAGTAAGGGTGGCAATACCATACCATGCCATCCTTGCTTCTGCGCAGGGGCGGCTCTAGACATTTTGCCACCTCAAACAGGGCGGCATGCCGCAGAGGGCGCTCTGCCGGTCACCGGGAGGGCGGCAGGCGGCTCCGGTGGACTTCCCGCAGGCGTGCCTGGGGAGGGTCCGCTGGTCCCGAGGTCTGCTGGTCCCGCGGCTTTGGTGTGCCTGCGGGAGGTCCCCCAGAGCCACTTGCTGCCCTTCTGGCAACTGGCAGAGCACCCCCCGGGGCATGCCGCCCCAAGCACGCGCTTGGCGTGCTGGGGCCTGGAGCTGCCCCTGCTTCTGTGCTGCTACTGGCGACAGCTCTGCCTTCAGAGCAGAGCTCTCGGCCAGCAGCCGCCGCTCTCCAGACACCCAGCTCTGAAGGCAGCGCTGCTGGCAGCAGCAGCGCAGAAGTAAGGGTAGCAATAGAGTGACCCCCCTTGGAATAACCTTGTGAGACACCCCCTACAACACACACACATACACGTGCACACACAATTCCTTTTTGGGTCTGGACTCCTACAATTACAACACTGTGAAATTTCAGAGTTAAATATCTGACATAATGAAATTTATTATTTTTTCAATGCTATGACTGCGAAATTGACCAAAATGGGCCGTGAATTTGGTAGGGTCCTACTCATTACTTGTACTCACTTAAAATCTCTCTTTGTAGTTAATAAACTTGTTTTACTGCTTTATCCAATCCAGTGTGTTTAAATTGAAGTGTCAGGGAAATTCCATTTGGGGTAACAAGATCTGTGCGTATTATTTCTATTAATAAAATGACAGACTTTATATAAACTTGTACTGTTCAGGAGAGGGCTGAGCAGTACAGGACATAGATTTCTGAGAGGAAATCTGAGATTGGGAGCACCCTGCAGTATAATCAAGGCTGGTAAAAGCCAGGGAGTGGCTGGCTGGCTGCAGCAAACACCAGACCTAGCTGGAAGTGATTTGCATGCGGGAGGCGTTTTGTGAGTGTGTCCAGGCTAGAGGCTACATCAGGAAAGCAGTGCAAGGGGCACCCTAGATTACAGGGCAGGGGTGACACAGCTACTCACTAGTCTGGATTGTACCCTGGGTCACTCACAGGGGCATCGTTAAGGACAGAAGGGCTCTGATCTGGGGTGACACTGACAACTGAGGGCATCTGGCTTGGGACATCGCCCATGGCCGAAGGCACCCAGCCTGGGGGGACTCTCACGACCAAGGGAGTCCAGCCCGGGGCGTGTCTAACAACTGGAGCTTGGCATCAGCCACACTGCCCTCCATTTATAGACACACCAGATGCTGCCCGGCAGTCAGGACATTTCTAATGGGTCTGCTTCTGTCTCGTCGCCCCTTCCTTTCCAATCAGTGCAGCCCCCCACCCTCCCGAGGCCAGCTGCTGGAGTGAGAGAAACCCACAAACCAACGGTAGTGCCCAGGGTTGGTTCTTCCCATCCCCATCACCGTCTTCACCAAACCTACACCATGCCCCGGGGCTGGTGCCAAACCAATCTCTCAGCCCTGCTGCCTCCCCCTTCAATCTGCTGCGCCACCAGGTGCTTTGAGTCCAGACACCCTCCAACCCCTGGGCCTTCCACATGCACCCAGAATGGGGCTCAGATTGAGCAAACCTGGCTCCCTCAATTCAACCCACCTTGGAGAGGCAGCCCGAGCAGCAGCAGCAGCAGACGGAAGGCACATGGGGTCCTGGCCATGTTGGGATCTGGCGCGTGATGGATGCCCAGCGATCTGGGGTGTTAGATGGCGTGGGGCATGATAGTAAAGGGAGAAATCCAGCTGGGCAGGCTCACTAGCCGGTTGTGAAGACAGCAAGCGGGCGGAGGGGGGAACAGCCAGCTCGAGGTGCTGGAAACAGAGTTTGGGGGAAATGATTATGCAGATTTTTATCACCCACTTTTCCCACGGGGGCGGGGTCAGCAGCGGGCCTGTGGGGGAGGGGGAGAGGAGCACAGAAGCATCTGCGGAGCAACAGCATTTCCTTCCGCTCTTCGGGCTCCTTTCCAGTGACAAAAATTCGAAACATCTGGTGGGGGAAGTGGGGTAGTGTCAGAAAATCCTGCCTTGTTTGGGTCAGGGGTCCTTCAAGCAGCAGGTTCGGGGTGGGGGTGGAGGGTGTCATGTCAGGGGACCCCGACTGGAAAAGGCAGGCCTACGTGTAAACTGTGGTACTGGGGTGCCCTGGCTTTGGGAGTAGGGGTCGTGCCTCTTGACGCCAAGAGATCCCACTCTGATGGGCTAAATGGAAGAAACTGAGCCCAGACCTTTCCCCCCAGCATCGGGGCGTGACCCCGCAGCCTGCTGGCAGAACCAGGAGGGGGCCAGGGCCTTGTGCTGGAGACCTGCGTTCATTTCCTCGCTCTGCTGTTAGCTCCTTGGGTAACGTTGGTCAGGCACCCAGCCTCTGAGCCTTCGTCTCCCCGAGACGAAAAATGCTCCTTGCTCTACCTAGACCCTTTACGTTCCGGGGGGCAGGGCAGGGCCGGTGCAACCATTTAGGCGGACTAGGCGGTTGCCTAGGGTGCTGAGATTAGCTGCTGCTGGGACAGAGAGGGAGTCGGAGCGGCAGCCGGCAGCCCAGGGTGTCCCCTGGGTCAGGGCACCGCCGGGGCAGCTGGCAGCGCAGGGCTTAGGCGGCAGGTTCTATATGTTTGCGGTGCTCGAGCACCAGCAATATTCAAGGCTGGGGGCCCTGCTCCAGGGATATTTGGAGCTCGGTCTCTCCCCCGGCCCTGCCTGGATCGGGCCCTGCCTGGATCGGGCCCCGGCCCCCCGCGGGTCTCCCCCCCTGCCCCGCTGGGTCCCAGCCTGACAGAAAGCAGCGCAGGGTCTCTCCCCTGCCTGCTTCTGTTGCTGGAGTAGAGTGGCTCCCCGCAGCGCTGCTGTCTGCTGCCCCAGGGTCCTAGTGCCCCCCATCTCCTACTGGCAGGGCAGGCTGCCCTTACCCTGTGCTTCCGCCCTCGCCCTGAGCCTGTCCAACACCCCAAACCCCTCAGCCCCCCACACCCTAGTTCTTTGCATCAGCCCTGAGCCCCCCCACATCATGAATCCCTCATCCTCAGCCCCAATCGTCATCCCCCTGCACCCTAATCCTCTTCCCCAGCCCTGAGCCCGCCCCGCATCATGAATCCCTCATCCTCAGCCCCAACCCTCATCCCCCCGCACTCCCTCCTATCCCCAAACTCCATCCCAAAGCCTGCACCCCTCCTGCACCCCTAATCCCCAGTCCAGGACCTGCACCCCAGAGCTCCCCCCCAAACCCCTCCCAGAGCCTTAGGAAGTGGGGGCGGAGTTTGGGGGGGGCAGGTTCTGGGCACCACCAAAATTTCTACAAACTTGCCACCCATGCCCCTGGGTCAGCGTGCCACCGGCAGCCCGGGGGTTCCACTGCGCAGTTGCTGCTTCACTTCTCCCGCTTTCCAGGCTTGCAGCGCCAATCAGCTGTTTGGCGCCGCAAGCCTGGGAGGAGAATTAGAGCAGGACAGTGTGCTTGGGGAAGAAGCAGAGCAGAGGTGAGCTGGGGTGGGGAGGTACCGCAGGGCTCCTCGGGCTAGAGGGTGGGGAGCAGCTGCAGGGGTGGGGGGCACACTTCAGGGTGAGGAGCTGCTGCAGGGCTGGGGGGGGCACAAGGTGGAAGTTTCACCTAGGGCACGAAACTTCCTTGCACCGGCCCTGGGGCAGGGACTGTCTCACTGTGTGTCTGGGCAGCACAATGGGCGTCTGAGCTCAGTTAAAGCCCCTGGCTGCTACTGTGATACAAACAGCAACAAAAATAGCACCCCAGTTGGGTAATTCCATTTCATTTCCCGCTATCCCCCGTACCCTCCCCCCCGAGCTGTGGCTTCGACTACAAGATTCTCTTTCACTTCCCTCCTAAAGCACCGTGCAGTGTTCCTGGTAAACACGCCCACGCTCCACTCCAGAAGCTGCTGCATCTCAGCACCAGGCGAGAGATCCCTCTATAAACAGCCCCAATGCCCCCTACACACATCCCCACCAGCTGCGTCTCACAAGGAATCTGCTGTAGACTTAAAGTTATGAATCTCCCAACCCCCTCACTTCCCCAGAGCAGGCTTGTAACCGTGCGGCCAGCCCCACTAACAGCTGCTGGATTTCCCTTGGGGGATGGTCAATAACCCCCTCCCCAACCCCAAGGGAATAATTCCCTACCCCCACTGCATTGCCACAGACAGCCAATGGCATAGGCCTCTACTTTCTCTGGCGCCAGTGGGTGCTCGCACCCCCTCACCCCGGCCCTGCCCTGACTCCACCCTTTCACCACCCCTGCCCACCCTCATTCCAACTCCTTCCCCAAAGTCCTCACCCCAACTCCACTCCCTCCCTGCCCCTATTGGACCCCTTCCCCAAATCCCCACCCCGGCCCTGCCTCTTCCCCGAGCGCATCACATTCCCCCTCCTCCCCGCTCCCTTCCAGTAGCATGAAGCAGCTGTTTTGCAGCGCAAGCGCTGGGAGCTAGGGGGGAAAGTGGGCACGTGGCGCACTCAGGGGAGGAGGCAGAGCGGAGGTGGAGGTAAGCTGGGCGGGGGGGGGGACGGGGAGATGCTGGTGGGTGCAAAGCATCCACCAATTTTTCCCTGTGGGTGCTCCAGTCCCGCAGACCCACGGAGTCGATGCCTATGACTAATGGAATGACTGAACCCTGGGTCTTGTTGGTCTAAGACAGGGGTGGCCTGAACCTGAGAAGGAGCCAGAATTTACCAATGTACATTGTCAAAGAGCCACAGTAATACGTCAGCAGCCCTCCATCAGTTCCTCCCCCTGCTCCCAGCACCACCCACCCACCGGCAGCCCCTCCCCCTTCATTCTCGCACCTCTGTTTTGTGGCATGCAGGAGACTTGGGGGGGGAGGGGGAGGAGCGAGGGCACGGCAGGCTCAGGGGAGGGGGCAGGAAGGGGTGGAATGGGGGCAGGCCCTGTAGCAGAGCCAGGGGTTCAGCAGTGAGCTCCCCCCAGCACATTGGAAAGTTGGCGCCTGTAGCTCCAGCTCCGGAGTCGGTACCTATACAAGTTGCCACATATTAACTTCTGAAGAGCCGCATGTGGCTCCGGAGCCACAGGTCGGCCACCCCGATCTGACAAAATACATCTCTGCTCCACGAGCTACAAGAGAATGGACAGAGTAGACTCCTAAACCCCTCCCCACGTGGTCTAGCCACACAGAGTTGGGTCTCGTCTACACTAGAAAGAGCTTTCCGTGTAGCTTATGCAGTGATGTGGTAGCCAGGCTGGTCCCAAGATATCAGAGACCAGGTGGGTGAGGTACTGTAATATCTTTTAATGGACCAACTTCTGTTGGTAAGAGAGATGCACTTACACAGAGCTTTTCTTTGAGTTTGGAAAATGTGTAGTTTATAGCACAGAGTTTCTCAAATTCGGGGCTCCTGGTCCAAAAAGGGGCCACAAGACTATTGTATGGGGGTCGCGAGCGCGGTGGCTGCAGGCCTGGCGCCCAGCTCTGAAGGCAGCGCTGTTGCCAGCAGCAGCACAGAAGTAAGGATGGCGTGGGGGGGGGCATCCCTTTTTTGAGGGAGGTCATCACAGCCTGAAATATTTTCAAAGGGGGTCCCCGTTCCAGCAAAAAAAGTTTGAGAACCCGTTATAGCAGGATAGTTATATTAGCAAGCCCCTTAGTGGAGACATAGCTTATATGACCAAAAGAGTTCTTTTAGCTTGACTTATATCAGTTCCCCGGACAAAATAAGCTATTCCAACAACAGACTAGGGTGACCAGACAGCATGTGTGAAAAATCGGGACAGGGAGTGGGGGGTAATAGGAGCCTATATAAGAAAAAGACTCCAAAATTGGGACTGTCCCTATAAAATCAGGACATTTGGTCACCTTACAGCAGGCCTTTATCACCAGTATTACTGTCTCCCCACTAGGTCTTTTACCAGCAGTTTGTTGGTCAGGGTGTGATTTTTTTATTTTTTATTTTTACCGATACAGTTACATTGCATAACAAAATCTAATGGCTGGAGGTTGAAGCTAGACAAATTCAGACTGGAACTAAGGGGCAAAGTTTTGTGAGGATAATAATAAACCCTAAGAACAACTCTGCAAGGGTCGTGGTGGACTCTCCATCACTGATCATTGTTCAATCCAAATTGGATCAACATTTTCCAACCAGCCCCTTTGTGCTTTCTCCCATGCTGAACCCTCACGCCAGGGAGGGGGCTCCCCCTTAAACATCCTCCTCCTTCAAATCCCTCCTATGCCATCAGTCCTACCAAAAACTTGACAGGGGTGATACTGCTGGTGCTGAAACCACAGTAAGTCACTCTGACCAGTACTGTCCCAGTACTGTTTCCTTGTACTCCACCATCATTCTGTCTGTATCCATCGGTGGTCTCTTGTTTTGGACTTAGATTGTATGGTTTCTGGGGCAGGCACTGACGTCTTGTTCTGTGTTTGTACAGCACCAAATGCCATGGGGTTTTGGTCCACACCAAGGATTCCTAGGCACTATGGTAAATAGAAATGAACAGCAAGAATACAAAAACATTCCCTTCCTAACAGTATAACTGAGCCCACACTACTGTAACTAGACCAGTGTAGTGAAAGAGCTACAAACGTTGTGTGTAGACACGGCTTTACTGCGAGACACACCCAAACCAAGTAGAATTTTTTAAAAAATAAAACGGCCAGACTTTTTTCATTAAAGATAAAGAAAAGGGGCCCAAACCCAGCCTTAATTTTCCCTCCTCCCCCTCTGCAGATCACTTTGAACACTGACATTTGGTCCATTATACACGGCAGAAATGATGGAGTCTTGTTTTGGGAAATGTTTCACCTTGTTAAATACCACGTCAAACACACCTTGGAAAAGACAATTTGTACAGAGACAGGAAAGTACAATTACCACTGAGCAGACTCCGTACCTCCTGAACGTCAGTATATCATTGTGCTAGGCACAAGGACAGGCTGGGTGATAGTAATGGTTCTTTCTGGCCTTTCACACCTATGGCTGGGATTTCCAAGGGGGGATTTCAAATCCAGTTGCACCATTAGGGTCATTTGAAAATTCCAGTCAATTTATCTGACAGTCCAGTCATATTCTCGCATCAAAACCACGTTGACATTGGCCAATGGTTGATCTTTGCCTCGGGCTGATTTATCTACGATAATCCAGCCACATTCTCACACCAAAACCATGTTGACATTGGCCAATGGTTGACCTCCTGCAGTTGATTAATTTATGATAATTCAGACACACTTCTCACACCAAAGCCATGTTGACATTGGCCAGTTGTTGACATTCTCATCCATCTGATGAATCTATGATATTCCAGACACAAATGCACAACACCATGGTGATATTGGTCAATAGTTGATGCTCTCCTCCAGCCAATTAATCTACGATGTTCCAGCCATGCTGTCATGCCAATACCACATTGACATTGGCCAATGGTTGATGTTTCCTCCCACCAATTAATCCATGATATTCCAGGCACCTGCTCCTACCAGCACCACTCTGATACTGGCCAATGGTTGACTTCCAACGGATGCACTCCCCTAGTAGCCTCTGTCACGTGTGACTTCTCTGATGCTGGATCAGGGCTGAGCTCTCGATGAAGCTTTTCCCACACTGGGGACACTTGTAGGGCCTTTCGCCTGTGTGGATCCTCCCGTGTCGGAAGAGGGTGGAGCTCTGGCTGAAGCTCTTCCCGCACTCAGAGCAGGTGTAGGGCCGCTCCCCGGTGTGAATTCTCTGATGCCTAATGAGGGTGGCGCTCTGGCTGAAACCCTTCCCACACTGGGTGCACTGGTACGTCTTAGCTTTCAGGTGGGACCTCTCGTGCTGAGCCAGACCCGAGCCATCCTGGAAGCTCCTCCAGCACTGGGGGCACTTGAAGGGCTGGTCGCTGGCATGGATGCGCTGATGCCGGAGGAGGTTGGAGCTGCGGCTGAAGCTGCGCCCGCACTCAGGGCACCTGTAGGGTTTCTCTCCGGTGTGGATGCGCTGGTGGATGATCAAAGAGGAACTGTCCAAGAAGCTCTTCTCACAGTCAGGGCACTGGAAGGGCCTGATGCCCAGGTGAGCCCGGCAGTGGGCAGAAAGCTGGGAGCTCTGGTGGAAGCTCCTCCCACAATCAGAGCAGATGTAGGGCCGCTCCCCCAGGTGGGTGCGGCGGTGGGCCAGGAGGACAGAGTGGTGGCGGAAGCTCTTCCCGCAGTCAGGGCAGAGGTAGGGGCGCTCACCTGCATGGGAGTGACGGTGCTGCAGGAAGCAGGAGGCCTCAACAAAGCTCTTTCCACAATCGGGGCACTGGTGGGGCCGCAGTCCCCGGTGGGTGCGCTGGTGCCGGATCAGGTTGGAGCTGCGGCTGAAGCTCCGGCCACAGTCGGCACAGCGGTAGGGCCGCTCCCCAGTGTGGACACG
This sequence comes from Chelonoidis abingdonii, assembly GCF_003597395.2. Classification (NCBI taxonomy): domain Eukaryota; kingdom Metazoa; phylum Chordata; order Testudines; family Testudinidae; genus Chelonoidis; species Chelonoidis abingdonii. The sequence goes on from NC_133772.1 coordinate 5,235,597, forward strand.
CCGGTGAGTGAGCAGGGCTGAGCTGTCCACGAAGCTCTTCCCGCACTCGTCGCACTTGAAAGGTTTTTCACGGACGTGGGTCCGCTGGTGCCGCAGGAACTGGGTGCTCAGGCTGTAGCTCTTCCCGCACTGACTGCAGATGGTCAGTGGCTCCCCCAGCTCAGGTGGCAAGAGGGACATTTGTGGGGTTCTGGCCACACCTCTTCCTGAGAATGTCCCGGCTCCTCCTCGTTCTCACGCCCGTCCTGGCACCTGCTGGGAGAGAGGGAATGAACCACACACAATATGACTCAGATCCAAGCTCTGATTGCCCCTGGAGCTGCACAGTCACAGCCCTTTTCCAACACTGCCCCGTTCTCTCTTTCCCCTGCTGCCATCCTGCCCTGTCACCTGCCAGCATCTCCCCACTTGAGGCTCTGGGACCTCCCCTGTGACTCTGCTCCTGCAGGCCCCTCCTGCTGGGAGAGAGAGAAAATCCAGCTGTGGCTTCTTCCCTGTGCTGGGGAGAGAGGGGAAGGCAAAGGAGTTTGTCCACAAGCAGAAAACCTCATGGGCAGGAAATGAAACCACCCAACCCTTCCCTGAGGGGAGAGGAGGGGCCAGTTTTGCTGCAGTGTCCTATTTGAGCCCTCAGAGAAAGGCTGGGGGAGGGGAGGGCTCTGGCCAGGGGTCAGGCACGAGGGATGGGAGTCAGGAGTGATGCACGTTCTGAGTATAGGGCACCAGCTGCAAATGGATGGTTAACGAGCATTTACTGTTTGGTGTTACACTTCCTTGGACTCATCTAAATGGCCAGCCTTGGGGCTCAGGTGCTAGGCTGTGACTCAGGAAAGCTGGGTTCAGTTCCGAACTCTGCTACAGACTGTCTGGGTGAGTCACTGCATCTCTCTGGGTCTCAATTCCCCCATCTGTAAAATGGGGATAATAATCCTGCCTTTGTCTATTTAGACTATGAGCTCTTCAAAGCAGGGACGGTCTTTCGCTGTGTGTCTGTGCAGCTCCTTAGTGGAATGGGGGTCCTGATCTCGGTCAGTGTCTATGCAGCACCCGCCACAATGTGGGACCCTGATCTTGGTAGGGGTCTGTGTGGTGTCTGGCACAATGGGGCTTGATCTCAGACTAGGTCTGTGCATAATGGGGGCCTAGATCTTAGGCAGGATCTGTGCATCACCCAGCACAATTCATAGATTCTAAGGCCAAAAGAGGCCTTTGGGATCATCGGTTGTGAACTCCTGCTTAACACAGGCCAAAGAACTTTCCTAAAATAATTCCTAGAGTGGATCTTTCAGACAAAAACATCCCATCAAATTTAAAATTGCCAGCGATGGAGAATCTACCACAACCCCTGCTAAAATATTCCAGTTAATTACCCTCACTGTAAAAACGGACATCTTATTTCCAGTCTGAATTTGTCTACCTTCAATTTGCAGTCATGGGATTATCTTACATATTTGTCTGCTCCATTGAAAAACTCATTACCAAATATTTGTTCCCGCTGCAGGTGCTTAAAGATTGTAATCAAGTCACCCCTTAACCTTCTCCTTGTTAAACTAAATAGACTGAGCTCCTGGAATCTATCACTTTAAAGTCTGTTTCTTAATCCTTTAATCATTCTTGTGGCTCTTTTCTGAACTCTCTCGCCAATGTATCAACATCCTTGAATTCTGGACACAAGAATGGAACACACAGTGCTCGGGCAGTGGTCACACCAGTGCCAAATATAGAAGGGAAGTAACCACCCTACTCCTACTCACGATACCGCTGCGTATGCATCTGATTATGCATAGAATCATAGAAGATTCGGGTGGGAAGAGACCTCAAGAGATCATCTAGTCCAACCCCCTGCTCAAAGCAGAACCAACCCCAACTAAATGATGTCTTCTCCCTTTCGGCCACCCTGTCACATGGGGAGCTCATGGTCAGCTGATTATCTGCCATGACCCACGAGTCTTCAGAGGCATTGCTTCCCAGGGTAAAGTTGTAAGCATCATCTACATTCTTTATTTCTATACATTCACATTTAGCCAGGGGTGAAAGTAAGCTGGTACGGCAAAGGTCCGGCGTATTGATAAAAAGTGGCTGCTCGTACCGGCCTGTACGCAGCTGACTTTAAATCACTGCTGTGGGAAAGGACCCTGCTTTGAGGGCAAAAGGAGCAGCTGCCCCGGGGCCGGTGATTTAAATTGCCCTCAGGCGGCGCGGGCCAGGCAGCCTGGATGGGCTGGCTGGGGGATGCTGACCCCCGGCCCCGCCCCTTCCGCCGGAGGCCTCACCTCCTACTCCAGTAAGTGTTGAGTGTTACTTTCACCCCTCATTTAGCCATATTGAAACACAGATTGTTTGCTTCCACCCGGTCTACCAAGCAATCCAGCTCCCTCCGCATCAGTGACTTGTCCTCCTTGTTATCCATTACTCCTCCCAGTTTGTGTGTTGTCTGCAAACTTTATCAGTGACAATTTTATGTTTCCTTCCTGGCCATCAATAAAAATGTTACATAGTGGGGGGCCCATGAACTGATCCTTGTGGTGGAACCCCGCTAGAAATACACCCACTCGATGATGATTTCCCATTTATAGTTACATTTTCAGACCCATGGCTTAGCCAGCTTTTGGCCCCTCTCGTGCGCCAGGTTAATTTTACATCAGTCTAGTTTTTATTCAAAATGTCATGCCCTACCAATGCACATATCCCTCAGAGTCTATCTTCCATCAATACTAGTGCCTCTGTCATCTACATTTATAATCTCACCAAACCCTCCACACCCAAGCTCTGGTACAGCGAGGCCCCCTGCCCCCGGGGTGGGGGAGAACCCGGCTCCAGGGCTGTTAACGTGTTACTGCTCTGACCTATGAAGCAGGGAAGAGGTGTTTTGAGGCATGAGTCACACTTCGCAGTAGAACTCGTCTTGCAAAGATCACCTAAGGGCCTTGAAACCACACAGGCGTTAAGCCTTTTCGTGCCATGTCAGTGCTGCGCACAGAGCGGCAGAGGTCCTGGGACTAGGGGGTGGTTTCTAGCAGATCCGGGGCTGACAGTTTGGTTCAGTGGCTCTCACACAAATTCTCCCAGCACCCCTGAGTGCTGGGGGGCGGCGGGCAGATCTCAGCGCACGTCTCCCCTTCACTGCCTGGCGTCAGTAACTTTGCTCCAAGGAAGTGGTACAAACCTCAACCTCCAGCGGTGTCCCGGGGGCTCGCTGCTGGGCTGGGGGCGGGGGGCTGCTGCGCTCAGCTGCACAGACCCACCTCCCCCTAGAGCTGGCTGCGGGGGGGGGTCCTCTGGGCCCAGCCCCCACTTCGGCTCCAACAACCCCCCCCCCCCCCCCCCGCGGCCGCTTCCTCCAGGAAGCGATTTCCTGCCTCGGCTGCTGTTTCCCTCCCTCCCCTGCGCCCCCACTCACGGCCCGGCCGCAGCGCACGGGATGGGGCGGGTTATTGGTTGGTTCCCTGAGGGGAGGGGGGGCTCATTGCAGACGGGGGATTCGGCCCCGTGGGCAGCAGGTGCTGCCGGAGTCTCCAGCCCAGGGTCCAGGCAGCGGGTTGGACAGGAAGGTCCCTGCGCTATTGCAACCCGGCGGACGGCTCCGCTCTGGGAAGATCCGCTTTGGGCATCCCGGCCTGGCGGCGCCAGCAGCAGAAAAAGGCTCTGCACGGGGCGGAGGGATGCAGGGTCCCCCGGGGGAGGGGCTGGGCTGGAGAGAAGTGGGTATAGATCCCTCCTGTGGAGGATGCACCATTCCCTACACCTTCAGGGGAGACCCGTGCCCCCCCATCCCTGGCATACCCACATGCACATCCGTTGGCTCCCCTTGCCCCATCTTCCGATCCCCCAGTCTCACTGAGTTGGTAATCCTGCCCCAGTGCCCATCCAAGCCCGCCCTGGCACTAGGTCTTGGTTTGGGGGTTCAGCTGGGACCCCAAGGAGCCAGCGTGGGAGGAGCTCAGTGGACTGGTGCAGATTCCCTGTGGCAGATAACACAGACACCCTGGCTAGGGCTGTGTGGGGCAGGAGAGACCGGATCCTTTCAGGCTCACAGCCCCAGAGAGAACTCACAGCAGGAGCAGATATTGGGGGACCCATTACGGGCCTGGCTGAACTGTAATGCAGCCCCCCACAAAATCTACTGGGAATTCTACCCCCCACAGGATGTTTCTAAAGAAGGAACCATGCTCCCTCCCAAAAAGCCCCCAGGGAACCTCCCCCACGGCTCTTTCTCTGATGTATCCAAGGCCATTATAACTGGGGCTCCAGGATCAGAGCCAGGAGAGTGCAAAGCGGGGAGGGGGAGGGTGTTCATTTCCCCAGGGGCCACAGCGATCACTGCCAGCTGGGAATTAGAGCCTCACCGGGGGAGCAGGGTCTGGACACCTGCTGGGAATGGATAGCTTGGGGCAGAGCCGCAGAATGCCTGGGAGCCTCCAGTGTCCACAGGCCCCGGAAGGTCTTTTGTAAGGAACAGGCCAGATCACTGTGTTCCCCTATGATCTGATCTGTAACCACTGCTCTAGACTCCACGCGCCCCAGCGCTGCAGATAGAACCCAGGAGTCCTGGCTCCCAGCCCAGCCTGCTTTACCCCACCAGGCCCCACATCCCTCCCAGAGCTAGGGAGAGAACTCAGGGAAGCCGACATTCAGTGGTTGTCCACCAATTGACTGTGTGACTTGTGGGCTAAAAGCTTTGCCACATCCCCCTCTAGTGGCTGGTCCACAGAACAAAAGGTGCCCAGGCCTCGCCAGTCATAAGATTCTTAGGGTCGTACATGATGGAATTGTTTTTCCTAGTTTCCTTTTTAAAAAAAATCCTGGTTTATTTAAGTCACACAGTGAGAAACCACCCTGCAAAGACCAGGTTTGACACTGAAAAGCCCATTGGAATCTGACAATTCTGGGGTGACGTGACGAATCATGGGTTCCCCCCGCCACGCCACCCATTTTAGATCAAGGAGATGGGGTGTGGCCAGGTGCCTGGGAGCTTCTTCGGCTGCTCTGGATCCAGGAGAACTAACAGTTAAGCGCTGTGGAGAGAGGAGCTGGGTGCCTTATGGAGGTGGCTGCCCCCTACCTGGGAACATCCGTCTGGCCTCTCAGGGAGCAGCCCCTCCTGTTCCCAGCAGCCTATTGTGTTCACACACTCCATGACACCCAAGTGTGGCTGGGGCACTCTGCTGCATCTCCTGTGCTGCCCTGAAACTTGCTGGGGGGGGTGGAGAACCCTTCTGGGCTCAGCTGCACAGACCCCACCTCCCTCCATGAAGCTCCCAGGGCTGGCTGGAGGGGGGTGGGAGGGATCTCTCTGGTCCCAGCTGTGGTTCCATCCCCTTGTCCCTGTGGCTTCTCCCTCCAGACAGCAATTTCCTGTCTCTGCTGCTGCTTCTCTCCCTCCCTAAGAGCTGCCTCTCACTGAGACTCTCCTCTCTGCATCTCCCCTGTGCCCAGCGCCCCCACTCACAGCTCCAGCTAGGAGGGGTCTGTGGCAGTTGGAACTTTGGGGTTCAGGCGGTTCCAGGGTAAGTGGAACGTTGGGGCCTGGAACCTGTGACAGATGGAATCTTGGGGTCAGGAATGTTCCATGCCCATAGGGGCAGATGGAACACTGAGGCTTGGAAGGTTCCGTGACTGCTGTACACGGGAGCAGACTGGGTGCAGTTGAGATGGGGTCAGGGTGACCAGACCGCAAGTATGAAAAATCAGGACAAGTTCTGTGGGGGGAATAGGCACCTATATAACATTAAGCCCCAAATATTGGGACTGTCCCTATAAAATCAGGGCATCTGGTCACCCTAGATGGGGTTGTGTCCTTTGGGGTCTGCTGAGGACAGGGAAGAGACCTCAGCTGGCTCTCCCCCACCACCACTCTAGAGATAAAAGCATTCACCTCCCTCAGATCATTTTTCGAGATCCTTATTGTGGTGAGATGGGGCCAATGCCTGCCCTTGCAGACTGAAGTCCCCTCACCCCGGGCAAGGGAAAACAGCAACCAGAGCATGCTGGGAGAGATGGGATTAAACAACAGGAACCTCCCACTAAGGAAAGGAAATCTTGTTGTGAACTTAAACCCCTTCAATTTGCCCTGGTCATTCAGCATCTTCCATTGGCTGGGTGTGACACAACCATAGGAGAAAGACTCTTACCCTCTGGACCATAATTCCTGAGCTGGCTGGGCAGGGTCAGGAGGCATCTTGATGGGTTTAGCTGAACTGACCTGTCCCTTAGACATAGCCCAGGGAGTGACACACTTCGCTTCAACCCTTTAGACCAGAATTCACAAGCAGTTAGGTTCCAACACTCACCTCTCCCAAAAGGCTGATGGCTCATTTATCCTTCCGGGAAATTCCTGAGAGTCCAAGGCAATGTGGATCTTACTGAAACAAGATTTGTTAGGAAAAACAAAGAGACAACCACATAAAGGTATCCAAGATCTAGGTGTCCAAATAAGCCAGGTCTAAGGCACCCCACCGTTGCCCAAACTAAGCCACACAACTCTGTTGCGGTAGTAAAGAAATAGTAAGGTTTCACGCTCCCATGTCTTTGTCTGTATTACAGTAGCATCTCAGGGCCCTGTTGTGCTGGGTGTTGCAAAGACACAAAGTCAGAAACAGGTCCTGGTCTGAAGAAATTACAAACTAAATAGAGAAAGGGACAGATAGGGAAACTGAGACAAAGATGCCCACGATCTCATGAAGAGGCTGGGGCAGAACCAGGAACCAAACCCAGATTTGTGGTGCTCTAGCCCAGTGACTTTCATGTAAACACGGCCTCTGAGTGCCCAGAGAACTCATTCCCTGGTTCACCCCAGGACCCTGTTCTTCGGTAGCCACGTCTTTCAGCTCTACCAGTCCATCTCCTGCGAGGTTCCAATGATCACAGCAGTTAGCCCCACAACCAGCCCCATAGCAACTGATCTCCTTGAGTCTCTCTATTTACCTTAACACAGAGAAGGTTATAGACTTGATCACAGTCTAAGTCCTACAGGGGAAACAAATATGCATAATGCACTCTTCTGTCTAGCAGAAGAAGGTATAACAACTTCCAAAGGCCTGAAGTTGAAGCGAGACAAATTCAGACTGGAAATAACGTGTCCATTTTTAACACTGAGAGTAATTAACCATTGGACCAGTTTATGAAGTGATGGATTCTCCATCACTGGCAATTTTAAAATCAAGATTGTACGTTTTTCAAAAAAGCCCTGCTCTTGGAATTTTTTGGAGGAAGTTCTACGGCCTGTGTTCTGCAGGAGGTCAGGTTGGCTGATGACAATGGTCCTTCTGGCCTTGGAATCTATGAATATTACTTTATTATTTTGACTTTTACTTTATATTAAAATGTATAATATAATACTGCCAAGCTCCTATATACGGTGCTTTTCATCAAGTGGATCTCAAAGTGCTTTACAAAGGAGGTAAAGTATCATCACCCTCATTTTACAGATGGGGAAACTGAGGCACAGAAGGGTGACATGACACGCCCAAGGTCACCCAGCAGGCCAGTGGCAGAGCTGGGCCTAGAACCCACGTCTCAGTGCAGTGTGCGATCCACTAAACCAGGCAGGGGTTTTCACAAATTTTTTTGGTGGTCTCAGAGTTCGGCCACCAGCTCTTGCGGGTGGCCACACTGACAATTTTTCCTAAAATATTTAATTAACTTTAGGAAAAACAAATAAATATGGACATATGTCCAAATCGATGTAATGTATTCATGTAGGGTTTTTTCAGGCTCAGTAATGAAAATAATTTACAGCTGTTTCTATTCTTTACTGGACATAAATAGAATAGAAACACAAATAAGGTGCTTCGCATGTTCTTGTCTGTTTTGTTGTTTCTTTTGCTTTTTTGGTTGTACTTTTTCCCCCCTAAGACTTGCTAGCCGGTAAGTCTTCTGCTGTGAAAGTGATATTTGTATGTTTGTTAATATTTTTCACAGCAGACTTACTCAGCCCCAGCAAGCCCTGGGACAGATAAAGCCCTGGACAGGGAGGAGGCAGGAAGGCAGCAGGGCCCAGGGATAAAGGGGGCGGGGGGATGGTGTAGGGGATGGTGAGCCTGGGGCCAGAGCCTGAACCAGAGCCTGCCACGGCTGCCTCCCTTACCCCCGGGAAAATGGGGAATTCACTAGCTGCCTGCACCTCCAGCGTTTGTGTCGCCAGAGGGGGGTAGGGACCAATCACTGCTGGCGACCCTAGCAGAGGGGCCACTGCTTTGTGCCTCTCTGCCCCCATCACAGCCCAGGAGGCAGTGGCTACAAGAAAAGCCCCTGGTGGCGAAACACTCTCATATCACAGAAGATATAATTAGTCAAAACAATAAATCAGCTGAAATATTTTGCCCAAGAATGTTTCGTGAAAAATTCAGATCTTTCAACAAATCAGGAAGAAAAAATCAATTTTTTAAAATCTCTGAAATTCAAACTTTTCGTCCCATGGGAAATTCAATCAGTTTAGGGGTTAGCAGCAGACTCACAGAGTCATAGAAATGTAGGGCTGGAAGGGTCCTTGAGATGTCACCTAGTCCTCCCCTCCACACTGAGGCAGGATCAAATATACCTGGACCATCAATTAGAGGTGGGACCTGTCTGAGAACTGGAACTGTTCTTAAAAACCTCTAAGGCCACAAATTCCACAGAAATTCTGATACATGCTCCAGTCACCAGAGGGAAGGCAAGAGGACATCTCTGTGCAAGCAGGGGGTGCATACCCACTTCAGAAAGGTACCCACAATGCCCCTGTGCGGGCAGGGCAGGCCCCCCCACCGGCATCCCTAGGCCGTGTGCATTTTCTGGTGCCGGGCGAGGTACGAGCTGAGGCTGAAGCTCTTGCAGCAGTCAGGGCATTTGTAGGGTTTCTCTTCTGAGTGGATCTTCTGGTGCTGGATGAGGGTGCAGCTCTCGCGGAAGCCCTTCCCACAGTCCGCGCAGCGGAAAGGCCGCTCCTCCGAGTGGGTCCGGCGGTGCTTGATGAACGCCGAACTCCAGTTGAAGTCCTTGCCACACTGGGCACAGTGGTAGGGCCGCTCCCCGGTGTGGGTGCGCTGGTGCTTGATGAGGGTGGAGCGGTGGCTGAAGCTGCGCCCGCAGTCAGGGCACCCGTAGGGCCGCTCCCCCGTGTGGACGCGCCGGTGCTGAGCCAGCTGGAAGCCGTGGCTGAAACCCTTCCCGCAGTCAGGGCAGGGGTGGGGTTTCTCGCCGGTGTGGATGTGCTGGTGCGAGCGGAGGTGGGAGCTGCGGCCGAAGTTCTGCCCGCAGTCAGGGCATCGGTAGGGCCGCTCCCCGGTGTGGATCCGCTGGTGTTGAATAAGCAGCCGGCTTAGCTTGAAGCTCTTCCCGCATTCAGCGCACTCATAGGGCCGCTCCTCACTGTGCACCTTCTGGTGCCGGCTCAGGGCCAGCTTGGTGCCAAAGCTCTTCCCGCACTGGGGACATGGGTAAGGCCTCTCCTCTGCACCCATCCCACCGGCCAGGCCGGGGCTTTCCCCGGTGTGGGTGTGCTGGTGCTGGATCAGGTAGGAGCTGTCCCCAAAGCTCTTTCCACAAGCTGCACACCTGTAGGGCCGCTCCCCAATGTGGATGCGCTGGTGCTTGGCCAGGTGGGAGCTCTGGCTGAAGCCCTTCCCGCAGTCGGGGCATTTGTAGGGGCGCTCCCCCGTGTGGACCCGCTGGTGAACAACGAGGTGGGAGCTGACCCCAAAGCCCTTCCCGCAGTCGGGGCACTGGAAGGGTCTCTCGCCAGTGTGGGTGCGCTGGTGCTGGAGGAGGTGGGAGCTGCAGGTGAAACCCTTCCTGCAGTCAGGGCATTGATGGGGTCTCTTCCCTATATGGGATCTCTGGTGCTCAGCGAGGTCTTTGTATTGAGAGAAGCTCTCCCCACACTGTCCACATATGGCCAGTCTCTCCTCCTGACAGCCAGAGAAGTCTTGGAGCTGCCAGGGATCTCCTTCCCGTTCAGCAGAGCTCTCCCTCATAAGGTCTCCTTGCTGCCATCCTAACCCACCGACATCTCCCTGCTCGGGGCTCCAGGACATCTCGTGTTGCTCTTGTTCTGCAGGCCCTTTGTGATGAGGATTCTCCTCCCCATTCTCACTGGTTGTCCCGGCACCTACTAGGAGAGAGAGAGAGAATCTAGCCAGGGCTTGTTCCCTGTGCTGGCGAGTGTCACTGAGCAGAAAACCTGATGGGCAGGAAGTGAATTCCCACAAACCCTTCCCTGAAGAGAGAAGAGGGGCAGGTTCTGCTCCATTGGCCCAGATGAGCCCTCAGAGAAGGGCTGAGGGGAGAGAGGGCTCCTGCCAGGCGTTAGGCAGGACAGGTGGGAGCTGGAAGTGACCTGCTTGGGATGACACTGAGTGAGACAAGATGATTAGGGAATTATTTACATTTGTACGTGACACGAAGGGTAGGAGCGAAAACTCAGAGCTTTGGATAATGAGAATATATCTGAAACTCGTATTGCAACGCTCATTTAATCTTTTATAACCAGGATGAAGGAAGCAGTGAGTACCAGTTGGTATTTAAGGTGCAGATCAAGCTAGATCCCATGCTTGTGTAAACCGGCATCACTCCGATGGAGTCAATGGGGCCTGATCCGCAGCTGGTGCAAATCACCCATAGCTCCACCAGAGACAATGGGGCTGGTGTGAATCAACGAGCAACACGTAGGGCTTGGCTACACTCGAAACTTCAAAGCGCTGCTGAGGGAGCGCTGCCACGGCAGCGCTTTGAAGTGTGAGTGTAGTTGCAGCGCCAGCGCTGTACGTACTCCACATCCTCATGGGGATTAGCTTGCAGCGCTGGGAGCCGCGCTCCTAGCGCTGGGGCACTGTTTACACTGGCACTTTACAGCGCTGTATCGTGCAGCGCTCATGGGGGTGTTTTTTTCACACCCCTGAGGGAGAAAGTTGCAGCGCTGTAAAGCGCCAGTGTAGCCAAGGCCTGATTGACATTAGCTGTGGATCTAGCCATACATTGCTAGGGCCCAATACAGGGAGCTATGTCAAGCCAAACCCTTGTATGTTGCATTCCTTTCCCACCCAGCACCCTTTGCCTCTTAAGAGTGAAAGCTCTTCGGGTCAGGTGCTAGGTCTCTGTTAGTGCAGTACCTGGCGCAGTGGGGCACAGAACCTGAGCAAGACGTGTACGTGCTGCCATTCGAGCAGAGACAGAACTGTGGGGCTCCTGGTGGCTCTGCTGGGATCCCAGCTTTTCCCTTTGTTCCTAGATGGTCTCCAAGCCAGTGTTGCTCATTCCTCACCTGGATGGGCACCTCTCAGGATCTTCCTCCCCTCAGAGCCCTGGAGATCTGGGACCCTGGGCTCTTCCCCTCGCTCCATCCGGGGGATAGTGGTTGGGTAGAGGATAGAGAATCCTGTTCAGGAGAAGAAAGAAGGTGAGACGGGGCTCGGTGAAATCTCCCCCCAGGGCTTGGTGCAGAGAACATGCCCGGCCTTGGATCCCGGCCCAGCTCTCTGCTGGGGGGGGGGGGGGGGATGTTCCCAGGGGCCCTTTGAGGCACGGAGACCCCTGGGGGCAGATGGGCCGCGCCCCCTGCAGGGGAATCAGGGATCTCCAGGCACACGGACAGGGAGCTGGCCCCCCGCAGCGATGGGTCCGGACAGGAAGGAGCTGCACGTGGATCTAAGCACGGGAGGTTTATTGAACGTGCAGGCGGAGGGCAGGGCAGGAAATAACCCAGGGCTGGAGCAGCGACCCTGCCGGGCTCAGCTGCAGACCCTGGAGCTGGCGGGGGCGGGGGCGGGGGGGTCCTCCGGTCCCAGTTCGGCTCCGATTCCCCCCCAGGGCAGCGATTTCCTGCCTCTGCGGCTGCGTCTCCCCAGTGCCCCGCCGCCTCTCCCGACTCCAGCCGCACGTGGGCCTGGGCAGCGCCGGCCGCTCCCTTCCGGCCCGGAGCTCGCTGGTTTTAACTCTGAGCTCGCTAGGCCGCCGGCATCGGGAGACTGCGGAGCTGATCTCCCCCAGCCACGGCCTCCTGCCCCAACCGACCCCCGGGGAGGAGCCGGTGTCTAACGCCCCCAGCCCCCGGGGATGAGCCCCCCCAGCAGGCAGATGGGGGAGATCCTGCACCCCACTTACAATGCGGGAACCCTGCACCCCCCGGGCCGGGCCCTGGCATATCCTGGGCTGTTGTAACCCCTGCCCCTATAGTGGGGGCTCCAGGCAGGGCCAGACTGATACCTTATGCCCCCCAGGCACAGCCTCTTCACCCTCCCCCACCCATGCCTACAGCTGACCTTCATGTTTCCCATAAAAATAGGAAACTTTAACCCCTCCCTTTGACTTTTAGGTGCCCCTAGAATACCGGCGGCGCCCCAGGCACATGTCTCCTGTTCCTAACTGGAAATCCAGCCCTGGCTCTGGGAGCTGGAGTGTGGGAGTGGGATCTGGGTTCACACTGGGAACTGATATTGGGGGTGGGGATGGGCAGACATCTGGGAGCCTCCAGGGCAGCTCTGGTCACAGAGGGGACATTCCCCTGATGTCACTGGCTCCTGACCTAGCACTGAGGAGCCAGGCGCTGGAGAGGCCAGGAGACCATGGTCTGGCCTCACAGGGAGTTCTGTTTTTTAGCGACCTTTGGGACTTGCCCCCAACCCGAAGAATAACCCATGTGACTCATATAGTGGCCAGACTCTTTATGGACATTTATGAGCTTCCTACAGCCTCTCAGCTGAGCGCTCTGATCCCATCACTCAGGCAGCCATACCTTGAGCTTTTAGATCCAGAGCTCCTGGGTTCAATCCATGCAGATATCCTGGCCACAGGCATCATTACAAGAGGCTGCAAGATCCAGCAGAGCAAAGAGCCTGCAGCATTTAGATTCCAAATCCTGAAGCTGGGACTGGGTAATGGGATGGATCACTTGATTCCTCTTCTGTTCGTTCCCTCTGGGGCACCTGGCACTGGCCACTGTCGGTAGACAGGATACTGGGCTAGATGGATCTTTGGTCTGACCCAGTATGGCCATTCTTATGTTCTTAATCCGGGACAGGCATAGATCTCTAGGGTACAGGCTGGGCCTGGGGGTTAACGATTTCTGCTGAGCAGAGGAGGGGAAAGTAACTCACTCAAATGCAGATACTTCCAGAACTCAGTTCCCTTGTAGCCTGGCTGAGAGAACCCTGTCTCCAAAACAGATTGCCAAATAATGTCAGTCCATAAACCTGGTCCCCTGCCATATCACCTTGGCACCCCACCCATGAAGGTCACAAGGCATCTTAATGAGCAAGGGCACAGGATTCTACCCCGTATGGAAGAAGTTGGAGGAGACCCAATGTGGTCAGTCTCTCAGCTGGTGTAAAGTGATTTCAAGGAGGTTCTAGTGCCCACTATGTCTAAGCTCTGAACTTTCTCCCCCACGCCATGTAATTCAGGGACAGGGTCTCTCTCAACATGTTTTTCCTGGCATCCTATCAAATTTAAGCTCCCACCAAAGCATCTCCACACACACATCACTACACTCAACTTTGATGACATTTCTCTGTTGGTCTGTAACATGATCACTGTTGAATACCATGGCCGATCAATTCCGCAATTTCAGGCCACATTCTAGACATCAATGGGCAGAACCCCATGGATCTGGCCAAAAAAAATAAAATAAAACAGAATGGGGAAAAGGGGTGCACACAGTCCTTGGTCTTTGGTTAACAGAACTACAGCTTCCTCCATCTCTGTAATTGTCCATAGCTCAAAGAAGAGGTTGATGACAGCTGTTCACACCTTCCTGGGTCACAGCACCCCCACTTCAGTTTAAAAGGTTGACATCCTGCATGACTCAGCTCCCAGACAGAAAGAAAATAAAAATGGGGAAGGGGCAAAGGGGTGTGTGAGGGAGCATACAGAGCCCCTGGCATGAGGGGGAGAATGAGGGACCCTGGTACAGGGGGAATAGGAGCGCAGAGACCTGGGGGCATAGAGAACCCCTGGTAAACGGAAAATGAGGGACCCTGATATGGGGGAAGTGGGGATACACAGAAGGGGCGGAATAGGGGCTGGGGAGGCAGATAGAACCCCAGCAATGGGAGGTGAACAGGGGATAATTGTATGGGGGATGGACTCATCTGGGGCACACAGAGCCCCAGGCACAGGGCAAGGTGAAGTGAGGATGAGAGTCCCAGAAACAGAAGGGGATGAGGGTGGCCCACCGGAGCTAGTAGGAATGCAAGGAGCCCCTAGCTTGTGCAACGGGCTCTGCCTGCAGAAGCAACGAAGTGTGAGACTCTCTAGTTTAAAGGTGATTTTAAGGCCAGAAGAGACTGTTGGGATCATCTAGTTTGAGCTCTGTAACGCAGGCCAGAGACTCACCCAGAGATCTCTGCATGAAGCCCACAGCTTGTGGCAAAGCTACAGCATGTCTTGGAGGATAACCTTCCAGTCGCCATCTAAAGACCCCGAGTGATGGAGAATCCACCATGTCCCTTGGGAAGGCTGCCCCGGTGGCTGCTTCCCCACACTGTCGAAACTGTGCACCTTCGTTCCGGTCTGCTGCAGCTCCCAGCTGTGCATCTCGTTCAGACTTCGTTGATGACAGAGCCATCTGCCCAGGAATCCCCTTCCCAAGCAGGGGCGTGTAAACCTGAATCAAGTTACCTCTGAGCCTTCCCTTGGAGAAACCAAAGAGATCGAGCTTCTTCCATCACTCGCTACAAGGAAGGTATTTCCAGACTCGGAACCATTCTTGTGACCGGCACTTAAGGCCACTATGCTCCGTTACAGTCCAGGCTGAGACCTAACATGGGGGGCAGATTACCCCACATGTGCTACTGTAGGGTTCTCACACCTTTATCAGCAGCACCTGGGGCACTGTCAGAGTTGGAATATGGCGCTAGATGGTGCTAGGAGCTGAGCTAGTTCTGGCAATGTCTATGAACACACTCCAATGTGCCACCACACGCTGGGAGTGGACAACAGGGGATGGATCACTCAATGATTGCTTGTGCTGTTCACTCCCTCTGAAGCACCTGGCACTGGCCACTGTCGGAAGACAGGAAACTGGTCTGGATGGACCATTGGTCTGACCCAGTATAGCTGTCGTTATGTACCATCCGGTTTGAACTGTGGGCACCAGAACTGGATCTAGTCTCTGGGAATGGTCTCCTGGTTCCTATTCAACATTCCCAGGGTCCTGGCCAGCCACCGCAGCACACTGGGAACTCACTTGATGGCAGAGGCTGTTACCATGTCAGCTTCTTTCCCACACAGCCTGTGGGTCAATGGCAGGGGCTTTCTTGGATGGGGATTCCCTGGTGCTGAATCACGACTGAGTCACTCTTCCCCAGGTGGGTCCATGGCAAGGCCCCTCTGAGCTGATTTCCACCCAAACTTCCCACACCCTCTCCTGCCCCATGTCATTGGCTAGCAGGGGTCCCCTCACGGTGGATCCTCTAGTGCCGGATCAGGTTGGAGCTGCGGCTAAAGCCCTTCCCGCAGCCAGCACAGCGGAAGGGCTGCTCTCCAGTGTGGCTGCGCTGGTGGTAGGTGTATTGGGAGCTCTGGCTGAAGCCCTTCCCACACTAGGGGCACTGGCAGGGCTTCTGGCCAGCGTGGACCCAGCCGTGCTGGGTATAGCAGCTGCTCTGGGTGAAGCCCTTCCCCCAGTCAGGGCATTTGAAGGACTTGGTGTCCACGTGGGTATGCTGGTGGTGGATCAGGTTGGAATGGTGGCCGAACCCTTTCCTGCACCGGGGGCACTTGTAGGGCCACTTCCCTGAATGCCCCTGCTGTTGCTTGATGAGGTTGGAGCTCTCCCTGAAGCACCACCCGCACTCAGCACAGGCGCAGGGCTGCTCCCCCGTGTGGGTGCACTGGTGCTGAGCCAGGTGGGAGGCCTAGCTGAAGCCGTTTCCACAGAGCACTGGTACAGGTGCTCGCTGGTGTGGGTGCACCGGTGCTGGATCAGGGTGGAGCTCTCCCCAAAGCGTTTTCCGCACTGGGCACAGCTGAAGGGCTGCTCCCCGGCGTGGGTGCACAGGTGCCATACCAGGTTGGAGCTGCGGCAGAAGCTGCGCTTACACTCCCCACACTAGTAGGGCCGCTCCCCGGTATGGATGCATTGGTGGACCACGAGCGCAGAGTTCACCCCAAAGCCCTTCCCACACTCTAGGCACGTGTAAGGCTCCTCCCCAGTGTGGCTGTAGCGGTGCTGGCTCAGGGAGGTGCTCAGAGCGAAGGCCTTCCCGCACTGGGGGCACCAGAAGGGGCGCTCCCCAGTGTGGATCCGGCTGTGCTCCATGAGACTCCCGTGCTGCGTGAAGCCCTTCCCACACACGGTGCAGTGAAACGGCTTTTCACCTGTGTCGGAGCGCCAGTGACGGAGCAGGTTGGAGCTGTGGCTGAAGTGTTTGTGGCACTGGGTGCACTGATAGGGTTTCTCCCGTTCTGGCTTCGTTCTCCTCCACAGGCTCTCCCTGCTGCGGTCCTGCCCCGCCTGGGCTCTCTCTAGCTCCTCCCCACTGTGGCAGATGTCCTGTGCAGCTCTGTTCCCGCAGACCCTTCCTGCTGGGGATTCTCCTCCTCATTCTCATTCCCTGTCCTGGCACCTTCTGGGGGAGAGCAAGAGAGATGCAGCTGATGGGCAGGAAGCGAATCCCCCCAAGGCTGGGGGAGGTGATGGCTCCTGCCAGGGGTCAGGTGGGAGCCGGGAGTGATGCCTGCCATGAGGCCAGGGCACCTGCAGGGGACAAGACAGACTGGGGAGCTCCCAGTGGTTTTGGTGGGATCCCAGCTTTTCCCTGCTCTCCCAGACAATCTCTGAGCTGGTGTCACTTATTCCTCACCTCTCAGGCCCTCCCTTTCCTTGGAGTCCTGGAGAATCAGGCTGCTCGATGACTCCTCGCACTCCAGCCGGGAGATCATGGCAGGTTTGGCTGAGGATGTGAAAGCAGAGAGGGGCTGGAGTGTCGTTTTGCAAGAACTGGCCCCTGAATTCAGCTGATGGAGAATTTTCCCTGGAGGTTTGCTCAAGGCTGTGGGGAGAGATTGACAGACGTTCATAGATCCTAGTCTGATCTCCTGTGTAACGCAGCCCAGGGAAACCGGCATAGATCTGGGTGAATAACTGAGGTTTTTTGTTCAGTGGGTGACCGGAGCCTGACCACAGCTTTTAGTGCCGCTATTCTACCAACAATAGCAAGTGGCTGTTTCACCCAGCGAGACCCAATAACACACGCCTTACACGAACACAAAATTAAATACAGTGCAAATGCTCTCCTGACTGTTGGGCTCAGCCCTGCCCGTGCGGGATCCCTCTGGTCCCAGCCACAGTTCAGCTATGCTCCCCTGGTCCTGGCAGCTTTTTTCCAGGTAACGATTTCCTGCCTTTACCTGTGTCTCTCCCTCCCCCTGGAGCGGCCTCTCCCTGCAATTCCACTTTTGCCCAGAGACTCACTGCTTGGAAGGGTTATTCCCAAAGGAGAGCTCATCAACTGCATTCAGCCCCTCAGTGCTGAGGGACTCCAGCCTGATACTTCCAGAGGAAACAGCTGAGAGCAGGAAGTTCCTGTCTTTATTCAGTTCCCCTTACAGCATTGCCGGGTCCTCTCTAGACCTGGGGAAGGCTTGGGAGCTCTATGGTTATTTCTTTCAATTCCCCAGATACACTGAAAGGAGCGCTGCCATTCAACCTGTTAAATGCAAAGTGCCTGCATCCCTGCCTGGACAAGTCTAAGAAATTAACCATGCCAAGGAGCTAAATAAAATCCACATAGCAAATGTTTGCCCAGCCAGTTCATTCCACCTTATTTCACATAGGTGGCTGGTTGCAGATTAGGCTCTTAAATGTAGGTCTGAATGTCAGAGTTATCAAATGGTTCCTAATTGATTTGAGCCAGCAGCCGGCAAATCAACTTGTGGGGCAAACTCCTCATCTGCTGAATACACAGAGCGTGGGAATTTCAAAAGCACTCGGTGCTGGACTTCTTTCTCCATTGAAATCAAAGGTAAACCTCCCCTTGACTTCAAAGGCTATTTCTACACCGCACACCTCACAGTGGCACAGCTGTACCGCTGCAGCTGTTGTAATGTCTTCCACGCAGCTGCTCTATGCCAGCGGTACCTGGAAACGCAAGAGGTAGCAAATTCTGTCTCGGGCCTGGGGTAGCAAGTTCTGGCAGAGCATCAACCATCCGCCACAATCAACTACCTCTGGCCCACAGGATGACAAAGATGAGAGTTGTAAACTGTGATGGGAATTTGCTACCAGTTTGAAATCTCCACTGTAAGTGTGGACACCAAGACAGGTATTTTTCAAAATGTAAAAACTTTATTATTTTAACAAGGTATATAAACAAAAATGGCTTTTCATTTCCGTATTTTTTCAAAAACAAGCACCTAAACATATTTACTATACAGAGTTAACATGTTTTTTGTTCTTAACTGAAATGTACATTAAAATTAAATGTGTCTATTACACCTCTATATTCCAGCGGTGTTATTCCAAGAAAACCAAAATATTTCTCTCTACAAAACAATTGCACAATGTACATATTTTATAAACAACTGAACTATGCACATTTTGTGCAGCTGGACTTTCTTCTCATTTGGTCAGAAATCTCAGTGATTTCCTTTGGAAGGCAGGGCACGCTGGACCTTTGATAAGTAAGAGATGAGAAAATGAAATCACAGAGTTAATATCGCTAAATATCATTTCAGTTAACTCAGAACATTTATAAACTAATATTCCTTGAACATATCTGCCCTGGAAGAAAATTCCTTCCCGACCCCAAATATGGCGATCAGCTAAATCCTGAGCATGTGGGCAAGACTCACTAGCCAGACACCCAGGAAAGAATTCTCTGTAGTAACTCAGATCCCAACCCCATCTAACACCCCGTCACAAGCCACTGGGCATATTCACTGCCAGTAGTCAAAGACGAATTAATGAGGCTATCCCATTATCCCATCCCCTCCATAAACTTATATTGCCACCCATTTCCCCAATCTCTTTGGAGGGCACTGTTTTTTCAATCTCATCCAGAACAGTTTCCATTTCCCTGTTTTCCTGATTTGTTTTCAGCCCCTAATGTTGGTGGCTCTTTAAATGGGAGCCACAGTACACAGGGGAGGTGGGGGGATAGCTCAGTGGTTTTAGCATTGGCCTGCTAAACTCAGGGTTGTGACTTCAATCCTTGAGGGGGCCACTTAGGGATCTGGGGCAAAAACTGGTCCTGCTAGTGAAGGCCGGAGGCTGGACTCAATGATCTTTCAAGGTCCCTTCGAGTTCTAGGAGATTAGTATATCTCCAATTATTATTATCCTAACAGTTTCCCTGAGATGGTTCCCAATTTAACTCTTTTACTCACAACAGCAGTAACCTCGTATGGGCCAGGATAGCTAGATTGCAGCCGTCTTCCTTTTCTTGTTTTCCTTCTTGCGTTCAGCAACGTAACAGTCCCCGACCGCAAATGTTATTTCCCCATGTTTAGAACGCCTTCTTTGAGCATACCGTCTGTTTTTTTCTGCTGCTTTAGCAATATTACTAAGAGCCAGTGCAATGTCAGCATCCTTTCTCATTTTCGAATTTATGCTGTACTCTTTGTAGAACTGTTCATCGTAGTCCTCGAAATTTGGTAGCTTTGAAACAAACGGAGACGACAGGGTTGTATTTGTGAAATGAAGATACACAGAATAAGAGATTGACGTGAAAGCTGACGGTACTGAAATACACTTACCGTATAATCTTCTGAGACTTGGTCTGGAAACCTTGCTTCAAAGCCATACAGCAGTCGGAAGGGTGACATTTTGGTGGTCATGTTCACGTGAGATCGCAAAGAAAATAAAACCGCATCAAGAAATTCATCCCAGTTACTCCCAGTATCATTGACCAACTTCTGCAATGCTCTGTAACAAATGGTGATTAATTAGTTTGGGGGGGGGGGGGAACAGATTATATGGAATCAAAAAGGCACCAGGAGAAGGTCATCACAGGGCATTGCTATGCTTGTTCTTCATTTCACATGTGATATGGTAAAAAGACTTGCAAGTCATAAACTGACTTGCGAGATTTAGATGCTTCTGGCATGGTGCATTCTACTTGCCTTTAGTACTGTAATTTTCCCACCCCTACAATTACCTTTTGATGGATTTGGCAGTGCTGTGAGCAAATCCATTGGTTAGTGGGTGGACTGGACTGGTGAAGATACGTTCTATTCCCCACTTTTTGCACCTTTCCAGATTAAACTGAAAGAAAATAAGTTACACCATAAGCTTTCCTTTGGACAGGTCTAATTTATGTTTCTTCCCCTATCTGCTATTGATTTTGGGTGTGATTAATGTGGTTTACTACCTGGACTAATATGTTGGGGGTTATTTTGGTGGGTAAGACAAACACATACACAGACAGACACATGGGCACATGTTATAGCAACCCTGATGGGATGACCAACTACAGTGCTGCAAAACTAGGGTGTGTGTTCAGAAAAAACTTGTCAGCAACAATTTACATTATAAAAAACAAAAACAAAACACACCTCTCACAAGGGCAACGAAGCCCATGTTCACGATCGACTACCCGTGACCTGATTGTGTGATTGAAGAAATAGTAAAAATAACCTCAAAAAATAAATCTTTACCTCATTATTGAATTCAGGACTGCGATCTGTCAGTATCCGCCGTGCACATCCAAACTCCATAATTATCTTGTATATTTTCTTTACTACCTCATCGGCTGACTTAGTGCGAAGTGGAAATGCTTCCACCCATCTTGTAACATAATCCGTGGCTGTCAGTATGTACTGGTATCCCTCCTTTGTCGCTGGGAGTGGCCCTATGAAATGCATTCCCACCAGGTCCCAAGGCTTACTGACCTATATGCAGGGTGACAGGTTACAGTCATACTTTGGATTTTTCTTATTAAATGCTCTCAATAAGCTCATACGCAGTAAGCAGAGGAAACACTACAATGTGGCTTCCACAACCGCACCATCAGAATCTAATTTCTGTTTTTAAAAATGGAACAAAAAGAAAAAAAAATAAATGAAAAAGAAATACAAGAATAGGGGTAGGATAAACCTGCAGAAATAGACCATGCCAGTGCAAGAAGCATGTGCAAGAGAGGTCATTGTTGCACTCCACTGTGCCACTCACACGCACTGCACTCCCTGTGGCAAATTCAAGGCCTCATTGTGCAGCAATAATAAAAATGAATCATGATAAACAATCATCTTTGACTCTCTTTCAAAGATTCCTCACTGACTGAGACTCTGTATCATGTATACGCAGTCTGCGCTAAGAACATTCCTCATGCACTGACAATGGAAAGGCTGTAAAAGAAGACACGTAGCAGATGTCTCAGAGTCCAAAATTTACCTTTATGGTTTTCAAGGTGGTATCTTGATTTAGTTCCTTTCCTGCCTTCTGGCAATGCAGACATCGCTCAACCTAGTTTGGATGGAATAACAAGACGACATGAACATTCTTGTATGAAAACATTATTGCAAGGGAACGGAGTTCACTCTTTCACACCAACTGTATTAACATCATTCTTTGCACTGAACATTTCAAATCTGTATTTAAATTCTAAATCACCCATTTCGGGATTTTGTTTCATGACTTTACATACCCAGCCTGTGATGTCCTTGGTCATCCCTGGCCAATAGTATCTTGAGGTCAACGCAATTCTCGTTTTGACTTTTCCTTCATGTCCACCCTGTGGACTGTTGTGATACTGTTTGAAGAGTTGTAGGGCTTGATCCATGGTGTGAACGACAACCTTTCTCTGTTTGGCAGAATAGAAAAGTGTCCCCTCTGCAAATCGGAGCAGATGGAGATGTTACGACGACATCAAGTGTTGAACTTAAGCAATTATCAGATATTTTCAAAGTCACAGATTCACTATAAGGCATACGCATAGAAAGATCTGGATGCATAGGGGTCACCTTAATGTGAGTACAAGGGGGGAATTTCACTATACGGTTATAATTAAATGTTGATTTTTTTTTAAAAACTAGAAATCATTGCTCAGTGAACATATAGGGATTGTTGTTGCTGTTTATAGGATACACTGGATAACATACTTGAGAAAGTTAAAACATAGGGAAATATATATACTTTATACTCATCTGTCATGTAACTGACACATACGTTTGTTACACTGCCTATATATGTAGCAAAGAGATTTTCTGGAAAATCTGAAGAACACTGGTGATCCTAAACAAGGTCCTACTGAAGGTAAGGTTAACACTCTTATATGCTGCAGATTCCACTGTATTCTGTGTCTTTATTACAAGAAAAAAAACCAAACATTGCTTGCCTTCCAAAGAAAAGTTGGCAGAAAATCGACGCAGGTTACGTCTGTCTGTCTTATTCATTCCTTCAGGATACGTGTTACTCCTCTTATAGGCCAAAACGTGTGCAACTTTTTCCTCAAAAGATGTCCCTGGGTATTGTTCACAGAAGAAAACATTTCACACTGTTAACATTTACATAATTGCAAACATGACGCACCTACCTGTATAACAATCAGACTTTATTTTGCAGGTGAAGTGTGACATGTAAATTGCAGACATATAAGCAAGGTAAGGCAAACTCAACAATGCAGCATTCGTAGACCAAGAGTGACATAAGTAAATCTGAGTTATGTGCATAAGTTTGAAGTATTTGTGGCTTGCTCAAATACAGCCAGATTTTGTAATGAGATCAAATTTCATTTGAAATAATTAAATCCCATCTATAAGATTTTAACCACGTAAGATCATAGTGTGACAGGGTGGGAATAAGGGGGTGTGACTTTTGTGGGGGCTGCTCCAGCTGCCTGCACAGATGCTATTGCTGCCCCTTCGTAACCTGAGACCCAGGAGGGGGATGCGACCAGGTGACTCTTGGTCTGGGATGTGAGACAAAGGCCGGAGGAGGAGCAACGGGCAGGGCAGGGGCTAGGTGGCTGGAAGTGAGTCAGTCTGGCTTGGCGTGCAGGGGGACGGCCAGAGCCTGGCTCTGGGCTCCCCTCCCCCTAAGATGGACTTGGCTGAAAGTCGCTGATTTCTGTGCTAACAAGTTCTGTCCTACGCTGTGTTCCCGTCAACTAAATAAACCTTTTGTTTTACCAGCTGGCTGAGAGTCATGTCTGACTCTGGTGTTGGGGTGCAGGGCCCTCTGGCTTCCCCAGGAGGCCCGTCCAGGCAGACTCACTGTGGGAAGCGCATGATGTGGAAGGGGATGCTGAATGCTTGGAGGTCAGACCCAGGAAGGTCAAAGCTGTGTAAGCCTCTTGCCCTAGAGACACTATGGTCAGAGAGAGGAGGCTCCCCCAGAGTCCTGACTGGCTTTGTATGGAGTAGTTCCAGAAGATCGCCCAGTGAAACTGTGACACAGTCACTTAGGACAGGAAATGTAACAGCACCAAAATGTGAATTTCAAAGAAAGCACAAGCAGGGGCGTTTAACAATACTGTATAATATATTCAGAAAACAGCCAACTATGTATGGAAAGGAAACTCTCCTTACCTGCCATACCGAAGTTTATTACAGTGAATGTTTTGCCCAGTACAGCTTTTTTGGAGGAAAAGAAGTTTTCTGTAATTCTGAAGAATCTGAAATAAAGAAACTCAAATAACATCCACATTTCAGTATCAGGATGACCACAGGCATGAACAAACATTTTAAAAGCACAAAGTGACTTAAGAGTGTTTGTGAAGGTCCTCAGCCAGGAGACCCGAAAGCATTGGGTGGTAAGATTTCTACTGAAGGGTGCAAAGTGCTGAAGGAGAAGTGGTCATGGCAGGATAGTTATCTCAGTGGAGAATGAGAAGTGGAGACACTTGAGGTGTTTACCACAAGTAAGCAAGGTCAGTAGGTGCACTCCTGCATGGGTTCACCAGCCCTGTGTTATCTCCTAGTAAAACTAACCTTATGTCCATGATGCGTATAGCTCAAAAATCAGAAGTGATACTTGATCTTGCCTAGGCAGCTCGTCACAAAGCTGATCACAATAGCTGCTAGAAACATCTGATAAAACACAACTTTTGGGAGCAGAGACGACCCAGCCCACCTCTGTGTTTTCAGGACTTTTTAGAAAGCGTTCTACAGAACTTCAGGACTATTGTATGTAAAACTCTGAATGAAAGTCTGAGTAGTTTTTGACCCTCCTGTCCCATGGCACACGCATGTCAGCGCATTGCTCTGCGATCTTATTGTAAAGACGTTCTCTGGAGCCTTTTCCCTCACTGCTAAAAGGTAAGTGCCTTGTCCTCGTTGCGTTGTTACGTCAGAATGGCTCAAACCCCCTTGTTACTGCAACAGGGCAAAAAAATCAAACTTTTTTTTTTAACAGTGAGGAAAAGGCCGATATCTATGTAATGTGAGTATATTATCACTGTACATACCTGGCTTCTTCAGCTGTTAACAGCACCAGCTCCTCCTCCTCTTCAAAATACCTCTCTGTGGCCACCAAGTGCAGCTCTCACAGCAGACACCTACTTCCTCTTGCAGGGAAGAAGAGCCATTAACGGGGCATGGCTCTGTTAAGGTGACTTATTTAGAACATTTCCCCCCTTGAGACCTGATTGGCTCAGCTATCAGGTGAATAAACAAGGAACGACCTGCCCACAACAGATACCATCTCTGCAAATAAAATTAAAAAAAAAAAAAGAGAGAGAGAGAGAGAGAGGGGCCTGGCTAGTAACTACCCCTCCCCCCCACAGTTCTGGATGTTTCTGGGGTACTGATTGCCCTGCATTCTGCCCATGTGCAGACACACATCACAGAGTTATGAGCTGAAAACATCCCCTCTGGGGCTATGGCCTCATCGACTCAGAAACATTGCTGGGGTAATTTAAGAAAGTTGGAAGAGACAAACCGTCTGCAGCCCACTCACATTGCCTTGTTGTGCTAGGGCTGGAGAGGTGTTAACAGGCCATTTAACATGGAATGGGCCCTAACAATACGTGTTAACTACTCAGAATAAAGAAATCTGCTCCACTGGTATGTAGCTGAGAGACCTCTGCTCTGACTGACTGGTAGCAATCTAGTGTTGCAAGTTTCCACAGTGCAATCTAGACTCTCTTCTCCATTGTCAGCCCAGGGCTCATTTTGGCAAGTTTGGCACAGATCCAGCAATCTGCGCACCCAGAAGTTCTGCAGCTGCTGCTCGTCATCCCAAACCTGCATTATGCTGCCACCCCATCAAATTGCACCAACTGGAGCTTGTTTCTCGGGTCCAGAACTGCTATTCTACCATCTGCAGCCACTCTGCGAGTGCCACCTACAAGTTTGAATTGGTTGTCACTATGTCCCACAGCGATCTGTTCTGCAGAGGAGCAGCATCTCCTCCCCCTCGTCTATCCTTGCAGCTTTGCAAATACGGCAGGATTTTGCACCCTGAGCTTGCAAATCTCACACCAGCAGAGCACAGCAGTGCAGACTCCAAGCCTCTGTCAGAGATAGCAGACAGCGAGGAGGGGCCACGCAGGTTTGTAGGATTTAGGTGCAAAAATTGTGTGTAATTTTACATATGGGATACACAGGAGTCCAGTCAGCATGCACACAAGTGACATTGTGGTGATTCTATGCTGACATAACTTGAGTTAAAATAAGTTTGTGGTGTGGATCTAGCCTTAGGTGTATGAAATGTTTGGGAGAGTTAAAAGGTAAAGTATGAGGCTAGGCCAAGATTCATTCAGGGGTTTAGGCTCCTGCATTTGTGGAACTGGGCCTGCTCCACACAGAACAGACCCCCAGCTCCCTGCCCCCCCCACAGACCCCTTCATGTCCCCAGCTCCCCGCCAGCACAGACCTCTCCAAGTCCCCAGCTCCCTGCCTGCTCCCGCACAGACCCCTCCATGTACCAGCTCCCTGCCCTGCCCCCCACAGCAGAGACCCCTCGATACCCCCAGCTTCCTGTCCCCACCGGCAGAGACCCCTCCATACCGCCAGCTCCCTGCCCCCCCACAGACTCCTTTGTAGCTCCCAGCTCCCTGCCCCCCCAGCAGACCCCTGCATGTCCTCAGCGCCCTGCCCCCAGCACAGACCGCTCCCTGCTCCCATCTCCCACCCAGCACAGACCCCTCCATGCCCCCCACTCCCTTCTCTTCTTCGCGCAAACCCCTCCATGCCCCCAGCTCCCACCCAGCACAGACCCCTCCGTGCCCCCCACTCCCTTCCCCCCTTCGCGCAGACCCCTCCATGTCCCCCAGCTCGCCCAGCAGAGATCCCAGCTTCCTACCCGCTCCCGCACAGACCCCTCCACGTCCCCAGCTCTCTGCCCTGAGCTGCTGCAGCTCAGCTCCCTCCGGCGCTCTGTGCCGGGGCCCTGGGCTCGGGCCGAGGCTGCTCTAGCCCCCAGCCCCGGACACAGAGCGGGGGGCAGCCTGGGGCTGAGCCCCTTCCCCTGGCCAGTTACCTAGAGACTTGGCGGACGGAACAACTGGTCCTGGGCGCGCCACGTCCTGGGTCCTTGGGGGTCTCAGCGCCCAGCTCTGCCTGGGTCTGCACCACACGTGCCCGGGGGAGGGGGCGGGGTCCTACCCCGGCTAGGAGGCGCCAGGGGGCGTTGGGTGGGGCTGGGAGCTGCCGGGCACTGGGACCGCAGGTGAGTCGGAGGCGGGAGGCAGCTACTGCTCTACCTACACCACAGCTGAACTCCCAGGGTTGCTACCGCTGTGAGATTTGGGGGTCCCTGTAAATCCCCAGCCGCTGGAGTCACGTGAGTCTGGGAGACTCACAGCCTGCACTGAAAAAATATCAACTTTTTAGGGGAAACTAGAAACTTCCAGGGTGCTGCTGCAGCAGCAGGGAGCGCCAGGCTTACCACCCCCACCCCCTTAGGGTGGTAAGCCTGGCGCTCCCTGCTGCTGCAGCAGCACCCTGATTGTGTTAGGAAGGGGGCTGAGGGGATCCCAGCAGGCAACTCTCTATGTCAGGAGGGTTGGGGGGCCCTTTCCCATTTGTGTGGGTGGGGGTTCCCCGGAGAAGTTTAAAAATCAGGAAACAGAGCCTCTCAGCCTGCAACCGCTCCCCTGACTACCACTTCCGTTTAAAAAACCACCTATGAGCCTTCTGTAAACATGGTTGTTTATGGTGAGAAGGGCCATACTCAACACCTGTATTTGGTACTGCCCTGGGGTAGGAAGGGCTTTCGTGAGCTGGGGTGCGTGTGTCTGAGAGGGGAGAATGTGTGTGTGGGGAGGAAACTGAATTCCCAGCTGCCTCTCCCCACCTAGGGACCCCAGTCACCCTCCTTCTGTAGCCTGAACACTCCTGGGGCCGGGGCCATGGGCTCGGGCTGAGGCTGCTCTGTCCCCAGCTCTGTGCGGGAGCAGTGAGGTCCAGCCCTGGAAACAGAGCAGGGTGCAGCGTGTGGGACTGTTTATTCACCCTGCCCTACCCCCCTCTACCCCCCATTAAGAATTGTCATGATTATGAGATGTTTTGTTCCAATGCATGCTTTGGATTTTACAAGGGTTTCATACCTGTTGTCACTGAGATACATAAATATGTGTGTTACATGGGTTTAAGTATTTCAGATTCTCCAGGGTTTCAGAAAACGGATTTTTTCACAAACACCTTGACTAGGAAAGGAACTTCCTGTTCTAAACATCAGTATGGAAGATAAGTTAGGTAAGAAGAGCGTTTATATATATACACTGTTGTTTTCCACAGTGTCTACGAATACCCCTGCTTGTGCTTTTTTTAAAATTCTCATTCTTGTGGTGTTCTATTTCCTGTCCAGAGTGACTATGATTTTACTGTGTTAAAATATTACAGGTGATCTCATTATTTCACATGAAATGTGATTACCATGGATCTAATGCTGCCAGACTCCATAAGCTGGAAATACTTTGAACTTAAGTACACAGCTCAAATGTATTTATGGAACCCTTGTGATTGGCCCATGACTGATGAAGCATTGTGGATTTTGCTGAGTTTGTCTTTCTCTGCTTATATGTCTGCTATTTTCATGTCATGCCTACACCATAAACACTGATTGTTATATGCATTGATATTTGATGTTGCAATTTTCTGAATGTTAACAGCCTGTAATGTTCTGTTCTGTGATCAATACTCAGTGAAATCTTTCAAGGAAAAAATCGCACAGGTCTTGGCCTATAAAAGGACTAACACGTATCCAGAAGGAATGAATAAAGCAGGCAGACTCAACCTGCATTGATTTGCTGCCAAATTTTCCTTGGAAGGTAAGTAATTGTTTTTCTTCAATGGAAATCTTCAACGTATACATAATGTTCCTGATCTCCCAACATAGGGTTTACCTGACATGTTAAATTTACCTTCACTGGGACCAGGATTAGGATCACTAGTTTTCTTCACATTTCCAAGAAAATCTCCTTTGCCTACTGCAAGAGGATCTCTTCAATCCCACTTATGTATCGGTATACAAACTCCACAGCAATCTTTGTTCTGGTTCAACACCCTGTGCATTTTGACTCCAAGCCTTCTGTGGCTCTGTGCACCTCTCGGAAGCAGTGCCACGTCCTCCCTCCAGCTCCCTGGCTCTCAGGCAGCCAGATGGCTCTGTCCACTATGCTTTCCCTTCCACAGTCACGACTCTGAAGTTCCCATTGGCCATGAACGTGACCAAATGGACTGCAGTGGAGGCGCTTGTGGATGGGCAAGCGGCAGAGTCTCTGGATGCACCTCTGAGTAGGACTGGAGGGGGGCAGCCGCTGCTTCCAGGAGGCCACTGGGTAGTATACCACCAGAGCCTGCACCCCATCACCCCTCCCATGACACTCCCGGCCCTGATCCGCCTCCATCCTCCAAACCCCGTTGCTTCAGGCCAGAGCACCTTCTGGCACACCAAGCCGCTCATCTCCAGCCTCTAGCCTGACCCCCGCCCAGACATCTCCCCTTCTGCCCAGAGACCCTCCTGCACCCTGTACTCCTCATTTTGGCCACCACTCTGGAACCATCTCCTAGCCCAGACACACACCCCTCCTGCACACCAACCGCCCCGAGCCAGCCAGTGAAAAGAGTGAGTGAGGGTGGGGGAGTGCGAGCCACGAGGGAGGGGGGATAGTGAGAAGGGAGGGGCATGGCAAAGGGCGCAGGGGGTGAGGGGGTCTCAAGCAGGGAAGAGGGGGCAAGTGTGTTGGTTTTCCCAGCATAACCTAGCGCTTACAAGCAGGGGAGAGCAATCTCTCCTCCCCTCCACTGCCTGCTTCCCCCCCCCCCCCGACCTTTTCCACCTCCTCCTGGGCCTATCTGTGAGCCCTGGTAAAGGGCTTAGACTTTCCGCCCACCCCACCCCACCCCACCCACCCACCACAAACTAGGCACAGAGGTTGCCTCCTCAGCTCCAATCTGCTCTGCCTGTTTGGAGGGGCTGTGAACAGAGTGACTCTGGGTATCTTACCCAGCACTCTGTTGCACCTACATATGTCTGCACTATAGCAGTGTATTTCTCAGGTACACAACATAAGAGTGTGAAATAGAAATATTAGCAAAAAAGCCTATTTTTTATCTTTATTTCTCAAGTACGTTATCCAGTGTATCCTACAAACCACAGCCCATAAATGTTCATTGAGCACTGACTTACAGTTTAAAATTTTTATTTAACATCTATTGTAGTCATATATTGAAATCACAACCACCCAGTATCAAAGGCAGGATGACCCATACTGTATTCAGATCTCTTGTATATCCATATGCCTTATAATGAATCTATGACTTATGAAATATCTGATCATTGCTCAAGTGCAGCAGGTGATGTCATCATCCCATCCCCATCTTCTCTGGTTTGCAGAGGGGACACTTTTCCATTCTGCCAAAGGAAGAAAGGTGGTTGTTCTGCACACCATGAAACAAGCCCTACAACTCTTTGAACAGTATCATGACAGTCCCCGGGGTGGACACCAAGGAATAGTCAAAACAACAGTGGCCCTGAGCACAAGATACTATTGGCCTGGGATGACGAAAGACATCGCCGATTGGATCTGCACTGGAATAAAACTAAATCTTGGAATATTTACTTTATATGTTAAATACAAGTTTTACGTTTACATTGTAAAGAACAGTAATTATACATTTGCTGCGAAATGTACCAGCCCTTCCCTTGCAATAATACTTTCATACAAGAAATGTAATGTCATCCTGTTACTCTGTCTACACCACGTAGGTTTCGCGGTGTCTGCGTTGCCAGAAAGTGCAAAAAGAAAGAAATCTGGACACCACCTTGAAAAGCGTAAAGGTGAGTTTTGGACTCTGACACATCTACAAACTTTCTTCAGAGTTTCCTTTTACCTTCCGTCCAGGTAAGGTATTAGGAATGTCAAAGCCCTAGGAATGTTCTTAGTGTGGACTGCTTATACATTATATCCAGTCTCATCCTCTTCCCTTGAAAACCGTTAAGAAATCTTATTCATAGAGAGTTCAAAATAATTGCTTAGCATTCTGCATTTTTACCATTGCTACACAATGAGGCCTTTAATTGCCACCGAGTGCAATGCATGTGATTGGCAGCACAGAGTGCAACAAGGAGCTGTATTGCTCCTTGCACTGCCATATTTTTGCAGATTTATTATCATATCATTTTTCTCACATTTCCTGTATGTTTTTTTTCTTTTACTTCATTTGCTTTATTTCTTTTTGTTCTGATAGTGTGGTTGTGGAACCCACATCACAGTGTTCAGCAAGCTAACTACTTATGGGCTTATTGAGAATATGAAATACTAGAAATCCAAAGTATGACTCCAGTCGGTTCCCTTGCACACAGGTCAGTCAGCCCTTTGAATTGGTGGGAATGGATTTAATGGGCCCATTACTGGCAACGAAGGAGGGATACCAGTATATACTGACAGCCACAGACTATCTTACGAGATGGGTTCATTCATTTCCACTTAAAAATAAGTCAGCACCTGAGGTGGCAAAGAAAATGTATGAATTCATACAGCAATATGGATGTCCACAGCGTATACTGACAGGTCGTCCGTCAGAATTCACTAACCAGGTAAATACTTATTTCTGAAGTTGTTTTTGACTATGTCTTCAACCACACTTTCAAGTCACAGATAGTGAACATGGGCTTCAATGTCCTTGTGAGTTCTTCTTTATGGCCATTTTTGCTGACAAGTCTCTATGAACTCCCACTCAACTTCTGGCAAGGATTACTGCTGGTCACCCCATCAGAGTTGCTATAACCTTTTATCTTTCTTTTCTTTTTATCCACCAAACCTGTCCAAAGGAAAGTTTATGGCATACGTTTTTTTTTCCTTTCAGCATAACCTACAGCTGTGCAAAAAATTTGGAATACTCAACCCATATCATCCACCAACCCATGGACTAGCTGAAAACACAAACAAATCCATCAAAAGGTAATTTTAGGGCAGGGAAAATTATAATATTAATAGAAAGGAGAATGCAGCACACCCCCCTGAGCTGACTGTGCTGGGGAGAGGGGATCGCCCAGCAGGGCAGAAAGGAGAATGCACTTTGACAGAAGCTACAAATTGCTTCAGATGTTTAGTACATTGAAACTCAACTTCTCTTTTATTTCAAGTAAAAGGAATTACCTCACTGCACTAGGATGGCATCTTTATGCCTTTTCGATCGCATACAATTTCTCTCAGTAAAGACAGTCCTTTCCCCTCCCCCCCCAAATAATCCATCTCCATTTTTTACAGAGCCTTGCGGAAGTTGGTTGATGACAGTGCGACTAATTGGGATGAATTTCTTGGTGACATTTTATTTTCTTTGTGAACTAAACCAAACATGACAACCAGATTCTCACCCTATCAACTACTATATGGCTTTGAGGCAAGATTGCCAGACCAAGTCTCAGACAGCTACAGGGTAAGTGTCCTTCAGCTTTCAGGTGCATATGTTATTCTGTGATTGTTCATTTTACAAACACAGCTCCTTCTCCATTTGTTTCCCAGCTGCTGGAGTCACGTGATTCTGGGAGACTCACAGCCTGCATTGAAAAAATATCAACTTTTTAGGGGAATGTAGAAACTTCCAGGGTGGTCTTGCTGCAGGGCGAGCCAGGCTTACCACATCCCCACTTAGCTGATTGTGCTGGGGAGAGGGGATCCCAGTAGCGCAACTGTATATGTCAGGAGGATGTGGGGGCGTCTTTCCCATTTGTGGGGGGCGGGGGGTGCAGGCACACTCTTGTGCATGTCATGTTGAATTATGATCCTGACACAAATGCACACATGGGTGGAGAGGCTTGAAAAACAGAAAACAGAGCCCCTCACCTTGCAACCCCTTCCCTATCACTTACATAAAAAAAAACCACCTTTGGTCCTTCTGTAAACATGGTTGTTTATGGTGGGAAGGGCCATACTCAACATCTGAACTGGGTACTGCCCTGGGGGAGGATGGGCTTTCATGGGTTGGGGGTGGGTGTGTCTAACAGGGGAGAATGTGTGTGTGAGGAGGAAACTGAATTCCCAGCTGCCTCTCCCCACCTAGGGACTCCAGTCACCCACCTTCTGCAGCCCGAACAGCTCCCAGACCCCCAGGGCAAGTTAACCTGAACACAGGGGACAGGGTTTAGGGAGAGTGAAGGGGACAGGGGATACAATGCTGGATCAGGAGAGGGGGAGCCCTCCAGCCTTGGGTTCAGAGCCCTCTGCAGTGGCTGGAGGAGAGGGGAACTGACTTCCAATGATCCCATCTTGAGGGAGCTGGGGTGACAGATTGGGGGTGTCAGAGGCCTGTCTGTGCTGAGTGGGCCTGGGGAGTTGCAGTCATAAGTCAGTTTTTGCTCTTCCATTCACAGTAAAATCCACGTTGGCTCCTTTGCAGGCTGCCTGGAAGGCTGGAGGTTCCCAAGAGGCCCTACGAGTGAGCAACAGGGGTCGGGGTTACTTGTATGAACATTAGCAAAGGTTAAAGCAAAGGTGCTGTCACGACAGGTACAAAGTGGTGAGGATGACATACAAGACTTGGCAATTTGTATGTTTCCGCAAACTTGATCAGCTGAGAGCTAGCGTTTCTGCGATGGAACCTGGAAATGAAGAAGGAAAAGGAGTGGAGCTATTCCGGCCACCGCTGAAGAGTTCTCCATGTTACTTGACTAGTTCAGTGTACCAAGCCCAACGGCTATGGCACAGCTCTGACAGCAACACTCGGCTGCTTCTGTTCCTTGCTGTGTGCAGGAATAGGATAGTAGCCCTTTAAGTGGTTTGTGAGCCCTCTAGTGGCGCTCACCGTGATCTGTGTTTTGGAAGCCATCACAACCCAGTCAGAGCTCAGGGCGCATTAGCCTAGGGCAGTGGTCCCCAACCTTCCATGGTGGCAGTCGAGCATCCGCCAAATTTCTGCGGCATTTCGGCGGCGACGCTTCTCAATGACATCGCCTGTCAGCGGCAAGTGGCGTCATCGAGAGGCATCGCTGCTGAAATGCCACAGAAATTTGGTGGCATTTTGGCAGATGCTCGACTGCTGGCCAGGACGCGGGTGCATTTAGATGCCCCCGCAGGCGCCATGGTGCCTGCAGGCACCGCGTTGGGGACCCCGGCGTTGGGCTTGGTAAGTTTGTAGGTAGATGATAAACATGGTTGTTTGGGAACCAGCTGGGCCAAGGTAGTTTCTTCATATCATTTTTGTTGTGTAATGAGCAAAAGATGTT
This sequence comes from Chelonoidis abingdonii, assembly GCF_003597395.2. Classification (NCBI taxonomy): domain Eukaryota; kingdom Metazoa; phylum Chordata; order Testudines; family Testudinidae; genus Chelonoidis; species Chelonoidis abingdonii. Next base: position 5,269,122 of record NC_133772.1, read on the forward strand.
TTTTTGTATTTGTAACATAAGTAAAGGAGGTTTGATACATGTGTCGGTTTTGTTTGAAAACCCAGTAGGGTTCCTATAAACTGCATAATTTGTAACTATCCATGTAATTTCTGTGAAACCATCACACAAAAATGGCCATTTTGGGTCACACCAAAGGCGTAGGACTTATGTCACTGTCGTTAGGGTGCTGCAGTGCCGGTGTGGACACTGCGAATTACTTACATTGGCTGTTGGTGTCAGAGTGGCCAATTTCCTGGGCTCCAGGCTTCTTGTTCCCCGTTGGGAGCCTGGCTGCACTGAGGCTCCTCAAGCATTGGGAACCGCCCATGAGCGGCGGGTATAATAGGCTGAGCGCAACTGGTGCCACAGGACCCTGGCTGTGGGCTTGGCAGGAAAATTTTTGCTTTTTATTATGGGCCAGATATCAACAGATATCAATTAATGTCATCTCATTAATGGTGAACCATGCATCTTGTTCATTACACTGGAGGTTAAGTCCAATCACAGAAAAATTCAAAAATGTGACCTTCAGCGGTTTCCACCAGCAATTTCTGTGCACGATGGCAAGTAAATTGAGAGAAAACAAAATGCATTTGGGGTGTTATATTAAAGTACTGTACTGCATTTTTTCAGACACTTGCATTGACTGATCACAGAAAGATATAACCCTAGGCCAGATAAATCTTTCGTCTGTCCTCTCTTTAGCTCTTTTCCATGTAACTTGGATATAAAATTAATATAAAAAAGTGTTCCAAATATTGATCAGTAGTGAACATCAAAGTGATTTGAATAAACATTAGCATTTACTAAAGCAAAGGTGCTGTCATTACAAGTACAAAACTGTGAGATGACATACAACACTGGGAACCATTTTGTATGTTTCCAAAACCTTGATCAAATGGAGAGCTGGTGTTTCTGTGCTGGCATTCTGGAATTTAAAAGGAAAGGAGGTGGAGATATTCCAGCACAGATGAGGCGTTCTCCAAGTAACTTGAAAAGTAAAGTGTACCAAGCCACACTACTACTGTGCAACTCTCCCAGCAACATTAAAGGCTGGTTTAACTAGTTGTAGTGTGTGAAGAAACAGGGTTGTATTATACCTCCAATTTGTGAGTCTTTTAATGGTGCTTGTTGTGATCTGTGTTTTAGAAGCCACCTGAAATCAGTCTGAGCACAATGTGTACTAAGCTAGGTTTTGTATGTTTGCACCTGTGCCTGTTTATTTTCTTCATATAATTTTTGTTGTGCACCAAGCAAAAGATGTGACGCTAATAACATTTTTTTTATATTTATACAACAGTGCAACAAGTTCTGATAAATGTAGCCATTTTTCTTGTTCTTAATTTGTCTAAGAACCAAGCAGGGTTAGTCCTATAGATTTCTTAAATTGTAACTGTCCATATGATTTCTGTGAAAACATTACTTCTGGATCTGCAACAATTTGGTTGACTATTGCATTTGGTTGATTTTTTTTTTTTTCATGCATGTGGTATGGCTACTGTAAAATAGATAGAAAATAGAAACAGGGGTATGATATTTGGCAGAGTGTAGCCCAGACATGGAGCGTCAGCTCTGGGAATGGCATATTCTTGTCTCCCCACAGTGGCACTTGGGCTGCCAGGAGACGTATTTTATCACTTACAGCCACTCTCCTCCCAGTTCCAGATTTGAATAATTATGAAATAACCTATTCATTTACTAACAGCCACTGTTATGAATCTCAGCCCATATTTATTCTGGTGAAATGTCTGAAGAGGCGTCTCCCGCCCTGATGAATGACTAAGAAATGTTCTTTGAACCGGGGGCTGGAACTCAGGGGAGGGGGTGCAGGAGCGGCCGCACCCCCGGCCGGAAGTGGTTTGCACCCTACCCAGGGTGCCCAGCCCCCCACTGGAACATTGCTCCAATACCCGCCTTTGCAGAAGGGACGGGACCGGGAGCCACCAACAACCAGGGACCGACTTCACCTCGTCTCCCCTAGCGGCTCCCTCTGCCCCTCGCTTCCCCAACGAGCCGAGTCCTCCCCAGCCTAGACACGCCCAGTAACTGCTGCGGGGGGCGGGCTCGGGGAGGGACCTTCTCGTGCCCGCCGCGGAGCCCTGGGGGCCGAGCCCGGCCCCAGCGGAGCGAGCCCCCTCTGCAGGCTGCAGCCCCAGCGCCCGGCGCGGTGAGCGGGGCCCGGGGGGCGCAGCCGGAGGCGGCCGCGGAGGGAGGGAAACAGCCGCAGAGGCTGGAAATCGCCGCCTGGGGAGGGAGCTGCTGGGGGCGGAGCCGAACCGCGCCTGGGCCCGGAGAGACCCCCCCGGGGCCGGTTTGTGCAGCGGAGCCCGGCAGGGTCCGCGCCCCAGCCCGCGAGAGCCCGACCGACCCCCCTGCTCGCTGCTGGGGGCGGGCGGGACCTTCCCGGGGCGGCGCTGCGGGGGCTGCCGGGTTCTGCCCCCTTCCCGCCGAGCAGGCACCGGCCGGGGCTGGGGGCAGGTCCTGTCGGGCAGTTCCTCTGGCCTGTGCTGCTGGGGCTGGGACCAGCCTGCTCGGGAGACCGGGGTCGGGGCCAGGCTGGGGCCGCTGCACACACTGGCAATGGCAGGTGCTGGGGGAGGCTGAACTGAGCCCCTGGGTACCGTGGGGGAGGGAGGTTCCTTCTGTGACTGCCCCGTCGCCCGGCGTGTTGGGGATTCACCCAGAGCCCCCCGGAGCGAAAAGCCTGGGCGGCTGCTGCTGGAGCTACAGCTCTCTGGCTGGGGCTCCCAGGGGCTGTGTAGGGGACAACTAAATCGTGTAGCCGGGCTGTACCTGCTGACTTGGGTTCATGGGCTATTTAACTGAGGTGCAGATATTTGTACTCTGGCTGGAGCCTGGCACTACGTCCCTGCCCTGCATAGCTCAGGAACTTCTTTCTGTCACCAGCAGAAGTTGGTCCAGTGAGAGAGATTCCCTGCACCACTTCCTTTCTCTAATACCCTGGGGCCCACACGGCTACAACAGTGTAACCTTACTTCCTCCCCAATACGGAGGGCAAGCCCAGAGAGGGAGCGACTGGGGAGTGAACTCACCCTGTGTTCACCCCACAGTGCAGCTCCAGGAGCTCATGTATTTAGTACGGCTGAGTCCAGTTCCCCACTCTCACCCTCAGTGGCTCCAGAAGGGTCTTGGGGAGCTGGGCCTGGTGCTCTGTTCTGGGCATTGCATTGTGGCATGTGAGGTTGCAGTGCTGCCCAGATTTGGTCTGCCCAGTGCTCCAGAATGGTGGCAGAGGGTCAGGTGTGCAGGCTAAATGTAAGTGGGGCTCTGATCTGAAGCTCCAGGTTGCTGTAACACTCACTGAAGTTTGGCCTGCCCCTTCATGACAGAAGGTCGAGTGTGCAGGCTAAATGTAAATGGGGTGAGATCTGGAGCTCCGGGTTGCTGACATTCACTGAAGTTTGGCCGGCCTGCCCCTTCATGACAGAGGGTCAGGAGGACTCAGGGATGCAACCCTTTGTGCCAGGATACAACACCACAGCAGGGGACCACGTCCAGCTGCTGGAGCCACCGTGGTGGGGTGAGTCACAGACAAAAAAAAAGTTACAGGAAAACACTGTCTGTTACTTTTTTCACACCGTGACAAGCCTGCACCCATAATAATGGTTTGAACTTTCAAGCCTCCCTGGGCCCTCCCAGTTGCGTGGACCACTGTACATCCGCTTCACCTGCAACAGATATTCCTCTATCAGTGTGTAAACTTTGCCATGCTGAGTTGGGTTGTTTGTCCTTTCAGATGTCGGTGACATTTGAGGATGTGGCCATGTATTTCTCCCCAGCGGAGTGGGCCCTGCTGGGCAAGGAGCAAAGGCAACTTTACAGACACGTCATGTGGGAAAATTACCAGACTCTGGTCTCGTTAGGTGAGGAACTGTTTCCCTGACATCAGGGCCCCAGTGCACTGAGTGCTGCACAGAGACACAGTAACTGAGGTGGAGCATTGGTCTGAGTGGTTGGGTGGACAGATGTCTATGGGGTTCCGTGGAGAGGTGCATGGGTGTGGATGGATAGAGGTGTGTTTAATGGAGCAGAGCAGCCAGTTCATGGAGAGACAAGGTGAGTGTGAGAGAGAGAAGCTTCTGAGCCACGCAGAGCTCTTCTTCAGGTCTGAGAAAGGACAGCTTGTCCTTCTTACCAACAGAAGTTGGTCCAGTAAAAGGTATTACCTCACCCATCTGGCCTCTCCAATATCCTTGGACTGACACGGCTACAACTACACTGCATATCTTCAAGGGGACGCACTTCCACCCATGGTCACTAGGGCTCCACAGTTTAAGGCAAGAGAATTCTGGCTCTTATAGCTCCCCAGACAGAGCACATGAGCAGAAAAGCGCTGTGCGTTCTGCGGGCTACAGGATGAAATAGCCAACACCACAGTTAAGGTGAAAGACAGACTGGGTTCATCTATGCTGGAATAAACGACCCACGGCACGGCCATGGCTGGCTGGAACAGTTGACTCAGGATGTGGGGCTCAGGCTGCAGGGCTAAAAATTGCAGTGCAGATGTTCAGGCTTGGGCTGCAGTCTCTGCTCAGGGACTCTCCCCCAATATCCACTCAGCAATTTTACAGTCCCACAGCCCAAGCCCCAGACCTCTGACCTAAGCCAGCTACAGCTGTTTAATTCCTATGTAAACATGTCCATCAGAGGGAGAGGGGTGCTAGGCCATAGTAGAGTAACTCTCCTAGGCTAAGGAGAAATATCCAGCATTTGCCACATCTGTTCCCCGCCCCGCCCCCGCATCTCTTCAGACACTGCAGTCCTCTCCAGCTCCCCTTTCCATGGGTGCCAGGTTGTTTGCAACTCAGTATCCTGCCACTGCCGTGTGCAGGCAGTATTGACGATAAGCTGCAGTTCAAATTTCCATGGAAAACAAATGCAAATATGTAGATCAGCTCATTACCTAATTGCCACATTGCATATGGAGCTGAGCAAAGTGCAGCAATTCTGTGGCTAGAAGTGCTTAGCTCAGATCTAATGGGCAGTGATGCTTTTCTTTAAGCAGGGATCCAAACCCCCAAGCCAGTGGTGATCTCCAGCATAGAGCGAGGGGAAGAGCTGTGTGTCCAGGGTCCCACAGAAGAGGAACATGGGGACATCCTGAGAGGCATCCGCCCAGGTGAGGAAGGAGTTAAAATGACGTGCAGGGTTCAAACCAGTAGCTTGAAGGCAGCTGAAATCCTGATACATTGTGGACAAAGTGACAATACATCCCAGAATGTTAGTCTTTTAGTCTCATGTTAGGCTTTTGTGCAGCAGTGTCACATTGTCGGCTCTCATTCAATTCATGATCCACTAGAACCACTACATTCTTTTCTGCTGCACTGCTGTCAAGCCAGTTATTCCCCATTTTCTATTGTGCATTTCAGTTTTCCTTCCTAAGCGAACTAGTTTGTACTTGTGTTTCTTGAATTTCATCATGCTGATTTCAGACCAATTCTCCACTTTGTCAAGATAATTTTGAATTCTAATCCTGTCTACCAAAGTGTTTGTTACCCCTCCCTGGCTGTCAGCATCATTGGCCAAGCAGCACTTGGGAATCTCCCTTCCCAGTTCAGGCCCAACGTCGTTCCATCGTTTTTTGGGCTTTCAGTTGACGTTAATCAGGGATTTCCTTATTACTCCCCAGGACGGTCTGATCAGCCAGTTAGAGGCCTACCTGGCAAACATGTACCAGCTTTGGGCTGTTCTGGGCAGTGCTTTTAGCTGCTGCTTTGATGACAGGCTTACAGCAATGTTGCAAACTATGGCAGTTTTGGCCAGTTAAGCCAGACTCTTATTTAATATAAAGCAGAGGGAGAAGAATAGGAAAGAGAAGAAATAAGCTGGTGAAGGAAATGAACTCACAGTGCTTGGAGGGGGAAGGGGACAACGTCTCACTTTCCAAGTGATTTTGGGGAGTTAGCCAGAACTGGTAATGGTGGCTGTATTCTCCGGCTCCCTCTCTACGGTCCAGCCTTGTTAGGACCTTTCGTAGGAAAAGGATGGAGAAGATCTGGGGTCCCAGAGAAGTTCAGGGTGGCAACATGATGGTATCACTCGCTGCAGCAGTTTTCCACACGCACCTGCTGTTGCTGCTTCTTTCAAGGGTTGCATTTGGTTCCCCTCCTGTATTTCCCCCCAAAGTGTTTTCTTTTGAACCCCCCACAAAAGGAAGCAAGGGGCAAAATAGCCCAGCCCCTCACTGAGTTTTCCTCCAGTTAGGCCTAAATTCTGACATTCATTTTAGTTCATTAATTTCCAGTTCCACACTTGTCTTGTTTTCCAGCCAGAATTTTAACACTGTCCTTGATTTATATTAGTAGCCCTTTTTGGTTTGGACTAATTCCGTCATCTTGTTTATATTTTGCACCTTTTCCCATTGACATTTATTGTTGTAAGATATTGTAACACTTATAAACTTTCTCACAGTGTTTACAATTAAATGGCCAGTTAGGGTCAATTTCTGGGCCCAAGTATTACAATAGCAAGTTACTTGTTTGGCTCAGGTTCTCTCCCTCCCTTTGTGTATTTAGTATATAAGCTCTTCAACATCAGAACGATCTCTCTGTGCAGCGCCTGGTGCTGTGCAACCGCAAACTCAGTTGTGCCACCACAATAGAAGGTGAAAATCAAGCCCCCATTTTAAGCATCATTTATGATGTTGGGGAAAGGGCTTCTCTCAGTGATAGTCATTCGGTCTATGTGCTGTCAACCAAATACCTTTTGTCTTGGTGCAGATTTTCCAGATGCAGAAGAGACCTGGGACTGGCCAGCAATTGAAAGTTCCATGGGCTTCTTCCTCACACAAAGCTCTTCCCCTGCAGCAGGTAGGGAACCAGCTCTGTCCTTTCCACCAGTGGGAGCTGGAGAGCTCATTTCACGAATCATCCATCAGCTGCAAACTCTCCCCTCACAGAGCATTACAATAGGGATTGAAGCCCAAACATGAGATGTGCTACAGCTCCTCACCCTGATATCCCCCTAGAAATCCCATCTCTCCCTTTACGCAGATTCCCCCCGTCTCTCCTCCCCCCCCATTTTCCATAGAACATGGAGCCATTCAGATCCCATCACAGTGTGAGTTTTCCATGTGTGTCTCGGGAGAGGGGTGTTAGTGCTGGTGTGTATGATGCTGTTCTCCCCAGTAAGATGGGCCTCAGAGTAGGGAGAGAATCATGGGGGCTGGTTCTCATGTTCATTGACTTGGGGGGCTATTATCAGGGCCTATGGGACATTGACCTTCTCCTCCTTCCCCAGCACTGGGGCCCCTGGGAGTTTGGCCTCTTGCACTCAAGTGTCAAGGGTCAGCCCTGCTCTGAAGGGAGGGGCTTAGGGCTGACTCAGGCTCATCCCCCTGCTGGGAGTATCAGTGATCTCCTTTTTGTCAGCAGCACAGAAAATAACATCTGGATTCTCTTCCCTACCAAGCAGGAGCGAGGAACCTGAGCAGGGCTGAGGGGCAGACTCCTGAGGAAGAGCTTGCCAACCAGGAGTCACCCAGGTCTTTCCCAGGGACATCAGGGAAGAACCATTCCAAGAAATCTGAGCGGGGAAGGCACCACAAGAGGCAGGGCAGGCCACAAAGGCAGAGGAAGAATCTGACCAGGAAAGAGCCAGCAACCCCAAAAAGCCATCAGAGGAGATCCAGGCCACATCTAAAGCCTCCTGCAGAGGGACAGACTGAGCCCAGAAAGACCGTATATACCTGCCGTATGTGCAGGGAAGAATTCAAGGTGCAGAGAGACCTGATAGGTCACCACTGGACGGTTCATAAGAGACATAAATTGTATCACTGTAGCGAGTGTGGGGAGAGCTTCAGGAGAAAGAAGTCATTCAAAGCACATGGGAAAATCCACAGAAAGGAGAGAGCCCATCCCTGTTCTGAATGCGGGAAAATATTCAACCGGGCATCTCACCTCATTGCCCACCAGAGAATCCACACCGGAGAGAGACCCTATTGCTGTGCTGAGTGTGGAAAAAGATTCTTCCAAATATCAGCTCTTAACATCCACAAGAGAATCCACTCAGGAGAGAGACCCTATGCCTGCGCTGAGTGCGGGAAGTGCTTTATGTATTCGTCCACCCTTAACAGACACCAGAGAATCCACTCAGAAAAGCAGCCCCATCGCTGTAACCAGTGTGGGAAAGGTTTCAAATTTACATCAAGTCTTAATAGACACCTGAGAATCCACAGTGGAGAGAGACCCTTCCTGTGCCACGAGTGTGGGAAAAGATTCAACCTGCAAGAATATCTCATTAGACACCGGACAATACACACTGGGGAACGACCTCATCGCTGCGCTGAGTGCGGGAAAAGTTTCAGTCTCCTTCAAAGTCTCCGGAGACATCAGAGAATCCACAGTGAGGGGACCCCTCAACACTGCGCCGAGTGCGGGAAAACATTCAGTTGTCTAGAAAATCTCACTAGACACCAGAGAGTCCACACGGGGGAGAAACTCCATCGCTGCGCTGAGTGTGGGAAAGGCTTTGTCCGTCTACATCATCTCACTAGCCACCAGAGAATCCACACTGGGGAGAGACCCTATTGCTGCACTGAGTGCGGGAAAAGATTCACCCAGTTGTCAGGCCTCACCACCCACCTGAGAATCCACACGGGAGAGCGACCCTATCCCTGCACTCAGTGTGAGAAGCGCTTTGCTCACTCGTTGTCTCTTGCAAAACACCAGAGAACCCATGGGGCAGGGACTTCTGATCCTTGAGTTTGATGAGGGGAAACCTCTGCCCGCTCTTACCTCACCCTTCTCTCCACAGCCAGTGCACAGCAGGGAGACTCTGCACCTGCCCTAAAATGCTCCCACCTCCCCATTAACCAGGTACTAGACTAGAATTTTGTTAGAATGGGTATTTGTTTTCTCAGAGGTGGTTCTGGACTTACCTGGAACCCAGGAAGGAAGTGTTCCTAAACTTGTGTGTGGTAACCTGCATATTGCCAGTGAGGAAAGCTGCTGAGGGAAAGAGAGGGCCTCCAACCCTTTAACCATGGAATGTAGCAGATTGCCTGAAAGGGGGTTATGTGAAAATCCTCTTAATGTTCCAGGGATGATTCTGAGTGTAGTGAAACTGAAGGAGTTTGCTGTGGCTCTACGGAGCAACACTTCTGTAGAACAGAAAAAAGCTGGGTTGTTGCTTAGAGAAGCTCCTAGGGAGAAGAAGCCTCATGGTAATTTTTCCAAACAGTTTGCTGCAACTGATGGGTGTAAAAGTGATTTGGGTGAGTTAACTCACATTGAATCATTATATAGTGAAAGCAACAGTTTGTTTGGGAGACTGGTTTCAATTTCTAACTGCCAAAGTCTTTCTGAGGTGTCTACATCCATTGACCTTGCTTTAGAAAGACCCAGTGTGGATAGCCTAGAGGAGGTTTCAGATTAGGGTGGGGAATTGTTAGAGAAATGAACAGCCTTGTAGCCAAGTGGCTGGGCTTGGCCAGCATGTTCTTTAGGCTGATTGAGTAAACAGTCTGGGCCTCGGGGTCTGAGGAAAGAGTGGGCTACTGGTGTTTCAGAGCAGAACAGCCTTGTGACTGAACTTACAAGGATGCAGGGGAGAGCAGGCAAACTCATCTCTAGACACTTGGAATTGTTTGGTATCTCTTTAAAACACAGTCCAGTCGCTAAGCTGTTGCTGGTGGTGGATCCGCAAGCAGGCATGCAGGAGAGTGTTTGTGCAGATGCTCATAGCACAGAGGGGCTGCACTTGGTGAACACACCTAGCCAGCAAAGGGATTCAGTAAGACAAGAAGTATGGTATGACCAAGATACTTATAAACACTAACTTGTAACAAATTTGGTGATACTGTTAAGGTTTAGCCTTCTAATGTATTTGATTTTGACATCAACCCTGGTCAAAAGGTACAATGTGTATGACTTTGATAAAAAACCTGTAAACATACTGGGGATAATACCTAAAAACACACTATGCTAGAGAGCTGTAACATTTCACTATTATACAACTGATACCTGTAAGCAATTGTAAAACTTGGCACAGCAGAGGATCTTTACAAATCTAGTCTGCTGTATAGAAGGGGAAACTGAGGCACACTACCACATTGCTGTCATGGCTAAATGCTAAGGTAATTAGACCCTTGAGAGCATTAATGTCTATACTAAAGTAACATCAGAGAGAAGACTTTCAGAAAGTGAAGGTAGCTGTATATAAAGAGCCTGATTTTAGTCAGGCATGATTTTGATAAACTATTTCTGTTGTACACTAATTCTTGTGATGTAAACCAGAAGTGTAATAATATAGGACCAAGAATGGAAAATTCTTGTGCTGCATTTAGCAGTGTCTAGGAACACCCCTTTCTGCATCAATTTTGCGGGGGGAGGGGGAGTGATACTGCATGGTATTTAGGGGACACTTTAGGACATCATGAATATCAATATTGTAGAATGGCAATGAATTTTGCCAGATATGCCATGTAAGATATCTGCAAAAATGTCATCATTTGCCAGAGATGACTGTATCGTCTTTGTATTGAGAGTTATAGGTATGTAGGTATGTCTGTATTTCAAACTTGTGTTATACTTCTGAGCGACACCCCCAGACAGTTTGGCATCAGCACTGCCTCCCCTGCTTGATGGCCCATTAAGGACCATCAGCAGTACAATTGATCTATTGAGAGAACACACATACACCTTATGACTCAGCAAGGCATGCGGGGACATGCCTATGAAGGAAACTGGGCTTTCAAACCATGTGCTGGGCATCTTGTGTTTGGAACAAAGGAAGCACAGGCCACATGGGAAAATACTATAAAAGGCAGCTGCATCTTCATGTTGTCTTCAGTCCTGCTTCTTACCTTTGGAGAACTTTGCTACAAACCGAAGCTCTGAACAAGGACTGAATGACCCATCCCAACTGTGTGAATGTGCTCCAGAGGGACTTTCAAGGCAGTAAAGTCACCAATACTGCTAGGAACCTGATATCTGGAGTATGAAGTCTTTGTATATATGTGACTGTTTTACCATTTAACATCTTTTTGTTCTTTCTTTTTTCTTTATAATAAATCTTTAGTTTTAGATACTAAAGGATTGGCTGGCAGCGTAGTATTTTGAGTAAGATCCAAACCTCTACTGACTTGGTGACCTGGCTGAGCCTTTGGGGTCAGAACATTTTGTATATGTGAGCGGAGTTTAAAATAACTTTGTACTGTATCCGACGTAGATGCTGATTGGGAGCCAGAGACTGGAATGCAGTAAAGGGCGCTGGGTGATTTCTGTTTTTGCTTCCTGATAACCAGTGTGGGGGACCAGAAGCACAGTTTGTGACTGGTTGGGGGGGCTAGCTTCAGTGTTGCTCCCAAAACTGGTGAGCATCTACTCTCCGTTTTGCAGCCTGCTTTGACTTTGGCCTTTCCAGTGAGGGCTGCCCCGCGCACCCCCGTCACAATGACAAAAAAATTCAAAGTTGTTGGCACAGGCGCTGGCTTCCTCTTTTCCCTGGGGGTGCTCAACCCCTACTCTGCCTCAGGTTCCACCCCCCACTCCAGCCCTTCCCCCAAGCCCTCACCCCTGCCCTGCCTCTTGCCACCCAGTTCTGCTCCCTCCCCCAAGCTCGCCCTGTCCCCACTCCCTCTCTGCCCAGGGTGGAACAGCTGATTGCAGCAAGCAGGAGGCACTGGGGGAAGAGTTGATCAGGAGAGCTACTGGTGGGCAGGAGGCACTGCAGAGAGAGGGGGAGGAGCTGGCTGCCAGTGGGTGCTGAACACCCATTAATTTTTTATCGTGGGTGCTCCAAGACTGGAGCACCCACGGAGTCGGTACCTATGGTGGTTGGTGGCCTTCATGGAGCAGCTGCAGCTAATGGAGCACCTCTTCTGGGTCTGAGAAAGGAGCACTGATTACTGGGATCGTATCATAATGCAGATTTAGGACAATGAGCAAACTGCAGAACTTTTGGATGTGAAGGGCCCATTCGTGGATCTGTGGGCAGAGCTCACCCAAGCCCTCCAGCGCAGGGACACCACAATGAGAGCTGCACTGACAGTGGAAAAGTGAGCAGCAATCATATTGTGGAAGCTTGCAACACTGGCTTCCTCCTAGTCAGTGGGAAATCATTTTGGAGTTGAAAAATCCACAGTGGGAGCCACTGCCATGCAAGTGCGCAGGGCCATTAGTCATCTTCTATGCAAGACTCTGACTCTCAGCAACGTGCAGGACATAGTGGATGGATTTGAAGCGGTGGGGCCACAGACCACACACATATCCCTATTTTGCTACCAGACCATCTTGCCACAGAGGACATCAACAGAAAAGGCTACTTTTCTATGGTTATGCAAGCATTGGTGGATCATCAGGGATGCTTCATTGACATCACTGTGGGCTGGTCAGGGAAGGTGTATGACACACACATCTTTAAGAATGCAGCACTGTTCAGAAAGCTGCAGGCAGGGACTTTCTTTCCTGACCTGCAGAGTACCATTGGCTCACTAGCTTGGATCTCAGTGAGAGAAATATCCCCGTGGATGTAGCTGCTTGTGTCCTGCTACAATATGCATCAGGCAAAGGGGGGGAAAGCTGCTGCCAGGGTAGAGGGAAGAGGTGAAGCAGCTGTCTGTGGACTTTGAACAGCCAGACACAGGAGCCCAGTGAGAAGCCGTGTGGTTGACGAAGGCTTTGAAAGAGCACTTTAATGGGTAGCTAGTGTTCTGTGCTGGACTGTTCTCTGCGGCTGGAGCTTGGGGTGGTGCTGAGAATCGTGTGGTGCTTGTTGTACATTCATCAATACGGCTGGGTATTTTCCTGAAGCGATGAATTCTAGGGTGCTTGGTGCACATTTATAAATGTGATTAGGTGGTTTGCTGAAGCCAGAGATGACCTGTGCCTGCCAATAGTGTGTGTGTTGGGGGGTGCCATAAATAGATAGCTAAGGGTTAATGTTTCTTTTACCTGTAAAGGGTTAACAAAGGGAACCAAACACCTGACCCAAGGACCAATCAGGAAACTGGATTTTTCAAAGTCAGGGAGGGAATTTTTGGGGGCTGAGTCTTTTGTCTGTCTCTCAGCTATGAGAAGGTTCTTTCTATCTTCTAATCTTCTGTTTCCAAATTGTAAGTACAGGTAGAAAAACAATATAGGCTTTTATGTTGTTTTGGTTGTATTTACATTGTGTGTAGCTTGCTGGAATGTTTCAAATTATTGGATATCTTTTTGAATCAGAGTGTTTTATTCATATTTCTTTATAAAGCAATAGCCCTGTATTGTCAATGTTTTCACTTGATGCAGAGATGACATTTATGTCTTTTTTTTCTTTCTTTTTAATATAAAGTTTTCTTTTTAAGACTTGTTTGAGTTTTATTTCTCTCTGGGTAGGCTAAGGAACGAAGGGGACGGGAATTCCTCTTGTGTTAGATCGATGAGGTAAGCTCTGCAGCAAGGAAGTCACAG
>NC_133772.1:5282741-5294709 GCF_003597395.2 Chelonoidis abingdonii
CTGTAATTCCTGTCTGGTGGCAGCGAGATAAGATCCAAGCTGGTAATTAAGCTTGGAGGTTCATGCTAGGCACCCACATTTTGGACACTAAGGTCCAGATTTGGGAAAGAGGCTTATGATATGGGAGAGTGAGGGCAGTTGGCTTCAGCAGGGTTACTGAGCATACTAAGTCCAAGTGAGCATGTTTTAGTACAAGTCAAGCAGCACATGGGCGCAGGAGAAGGGGCATGTGATCACACACACCCCCCCGCATCGCCTCTGAAGCTATGAATTCTGTGGTGCTTGGTGTGCATTTACAAGTGCTGTTTGCTGTGACTATTCCTATGCAGCCTGCAATATTTGTTGTGAAACAATAAAGACAATCAGATTCTGCAAAAGTGGATTTTTGAGTGAAAAAAAGTGCAGAAAATTAAGGTGCAACACCTCCCCCCCCCCCCCCGGGGGCAATATTACACACATTTTTAACCTAACTTTATGACAATTATGGCAGTTTCTTGCATTATCCTGCACAAACCTTATTGAATGAAGTTCAGTATCTCTGGAGTCAGTTGTATTGAATGAATCACTTGTGGGCCAGGGATTGTATGTAATTCCATAGGGGAGGGAGAACCACCCAGAAGAGCAGGGGCTGATTAGGCAAATTCACTCACATTGTAACTCCTCCTAAGAGGCCCAACCACCTGGAAAGACTCGCATATACTGGTTCAAACAGGATTCTCCTGGGATCAAGAGATAAAGAAAGGACTTTTGGTTAAATAGCCTGAGTTTAAACTGACTCAAGGTCTCCTTTCTTATCTAGCAAATGGACAGGACCTCTGGTCCACAGAAGGCCTCAATCCTTAGGGAAGGATTGTAAGGACTGAGATCCCATAAGACACTGTCCTTGTGCTGAGCAAAGAGTGTTACCATTTTAAAACTACAGAATAACTTCTATGTGGGGTTTTGAATGACTGCTCACCTGGCCGAGCCTGTGTCAGAGCTGAGGTGATCTCCAGTTAGCCTATTAGCACATGTGGAGGATCTTTTATGTTTTTTAATGTTTTCTCTGCAATGCTTTTACCTTAAGAATAAACGTACTTGCTTTAGAAAGAGCTGAGTGGTGACTTAACGGTGGGCAAATACGATGTTTATAGCCTGAGAAAAAGGCAAAGCAGGCAGTCTTGGCTTGCTGGGGAATTCACAGTGTAGACAGGGAACTATGCACCTGGAAACATCCTGATGAGAAGGGAGAATGATGTGTCTCTGCCAAAGAGAGGTGCTGGCTGACAAGCCGTGAGCCTAGAGTGGGAGCCCTTCTGGGACCACCAGGGGGAAATAAAGGTGAGGTTGCCCTGAACTGTGATAAGATGAACCACTGGATTTACAGTCACAACAGAAAGGGAAAGATAGGTTTCAAAGATCTCACTCCTCATTGGCATAAACACATCTAATAAGAAATGTTTATTGACACTTCAGCTTTGGAGTGCCTTAGCTATCCAGTCACAGCCAGGGTGAGTGGGGCCTGCCTGGGATGAATGGGGGAAGGATTTTCTTTTGCATGAAGTTATCAAATTTTTTGATCCCTCTTCTATGGTATGTGCATACAGCAAAGGCACTGAATATTGGCACTATTGGCCGCAGAGGTTGATGATTTTAGCTGACACCTCACTCCTGAGGATATCGAAGGCACAGCTGCTATTTGATGACCTGACGACAGCTGGGTCCCATAGGCCACTAGCCTGTTAACTCAGCAATGGTGCCAGCCAAACTCATCTCATAGTGGTGTGGGAAAGTGTCCAACTGTGGAGGAAGAAATAGGCTGCTATCCCCAGAAACCTTTGGGAGAAGATTGCAGAGAATCTCCATGCAAGTTTCACTGAGATCTCTCAGGAGGGTAAAAGGAACATCAGTGTGTACATAAACGAAATGCTCCACATGTCTTCCCCACACCTAATCCAATGGGAAATGAAAAGTAGATGCCAATTCTACATCTGTTTTTTGTACCAATGTGTCTTTTAGCGTAAGTACATCAAAGAAAAGTAGATATCTTTTGTCTTGTTATCTTGGGGACGGGGTGGGCTAGGGTAAAAGCACACAAAAGACCAGATTTCACAGTGGGAGACCAGATTTCATGGTCTGTGACATGTTTTTCATGGCTGTGAATTCAGTAGGGCCCTAGCTATGCACCATCTTTAACTTTACACATTAGAAAGATCAATGCACATACTTACCCATGTTCCCTTCTCTTTCATCAGGCTCATCTGCACTCACCTGGCAGGACTAGCTAGACGCCAGTGGAGTTCAAACTGGCCCTGGCTTGTGGAATGGGTGAAATTGTGTTCCATGTCTCCCCGCTTCTCTCTCTCACCATTCACCGCAGCAGTCTTTGTCTTGGGTGCTGACGTGTAGCTCACTGCAGAAGCACCAGGTCTGAGGAGCACCACCAGATCTATTGTGGGACTCCTTGTCCTGGTGGATCCCTGGCAAAGTTCCTTCACTTTCACATGGCACCACTGCTGGTCCCTGTCAAACCCCTTTGCCTGTATCCCTCATGCAACCTGCTCATGGGTGTCCACATTTCTGCAGCTGGCTCATGGCTGTGGAAGCACAGCTGCTTCTCCCTACCAGCCCAGGAGTTCCAATACCTCCTGTCTACTCCAGAGAGGAGCATGTCAAGTATCGATGTGTGCACGGAGCCAGTGTGGTCAGTTGGGCAGCTGCACACAACAAAGGAAAGCTACTAGGTGTGCTTGCCAAGGTGGGCAAGCCGGAAGAGAGATTTCAAAAACACACAAGGGGTTTTAAAGGTGGGGGGGGGGGGGTTGGCTTCTGGTCTTTGTGATCCTGAGCAGTGCAGTTTAAAAGTATGACCAGAGTGGTCA
Organism: Chelonoidis abingdonii; assembly: GCF_003597395.2. Taxonomy (NCBI): domain Eukaryota; kingdom Metazoa; phylum Chordata; order Testudines; family Testudinidae; genus Chelonoidis; species Chelonoidis abingdonii. The sequence goes on from NC_133772.1 coordinate 5,285,603, forward strand.
CTCTTACAGGGAATGGAGCATTATGGGACAGCTACTGAGGAGTAAAGAAAAGACCCATGCTGATCACTCAGCAACTGTCACGTGAGCCCAGATAACACACCAGGAGAGTCTCTCTGCTTGGAAATGACCAAAGCTGGTCGAGGGGTGGGAGAGGAGCAGAGGTTCAGGTTGTTTCCACTGTACTGCATGAGAATTTCAGCTTTCATTACAAAAGGTAAGTTTGTACCCCTCATCGTAGCAGAGAAAACCTTGAAAACTTGAAACCAGTGCACCCTAACAGCTCAGAAACCTAAAGCGAGAAAAAACCTCCACCTTTTATTATTTTGGAAAAATCTCATGAGTTTTAACCATTAGGGGCTGGCAAACAGTTTCCCTAACATACCCCTGAGGCAGTTCAGTCTCAGCACAGCACAGACTCATTAAGGGGAGAGAGATACACAATAACTGCTATCAGCAATTGGAGTCTGATAGTGAGTCAAGATGCCAGATAACCAAACTCAACTGATTTATTGATTGGAAGTAAAATCAGTGTAATACAGAAAGGTCAGTACATACCCAGCATGGAGACCTGTCTTGCAGCAGTTACGTCTTTACTCTATTCCAAACCATGAGTTCAGTTCTGCTCATATTTGGATTCTGCTTATTTAGAAGACAGAAAATTCCAGATTCCACAGACCTTACACACCTTTTCTTATCTAATTATGCACACAATAGTTTAGCTGGCAATAGACCATAGTACACAAGTAGCATTAGATCAAGGACACATTTGCACTAACTGTACCTAGCACACAGTTCATAGTCGGCAAACCGTAACAGAATATACATCTTACGTCTGACATTCTGCACATACTATGAACAAAGATTAGAACAATTTAACAACTAGTAAATTTGCACAATAAAGCCTAGCATGAGCACAGAGTATTCTGGGAGATTTTAACTAATTCAGTGCTCTAACACCCCCATTTTTAGAGTGCAGATAATGATTTAAAGCAGATTACAACTGAGCTGAACTGCAGCTGGCATAACCAGCTCCAGAAAGAAAGGCAAGATGGCTGCTTCTCCCCAACATCATCTCCGAAGAGTGACTGGAACATGGCAAAGTCAGCACTGCAGAGAAGATTGCAGGCCTTCACTTACACACATGGCAGCAGCCATTTCAGACTCATCATTTTATTGTATTATTTTATTCCCTCCAGCAATGACAACACAACAGTGAGATAAAGTTGCATCTCATCATCGCCCCCCAACAGAGAGGCACGGCCATGAATTTCCTCAGTTGGACGAACGAGGAGACATTGGCCCTGTGCTGCTGCTCAGTTTCATCTGTGAACGTTGCAGGGACTAGTTTCTCTCCCTCTCTATTGCAGACTCTCTCTCCTCAAACAGTGCTCTCTGGGCTGTCTGTTCTCACGCAGGATCCCATCTCTGTCCCTGCCCTAAGACTCTGGCTGTTTCACATCCATGTCACACTCTGGGCTGGGACAGCAACTCCACAAGTTTATGGAAAACACTTACAACTAGCAGCAAACAAGTCCCATCCTAGAATATAGAGCAACGGTGCTCAGAGATAATTTCTCTCGCTCCTTGACATTGTGTGTCAGGTTTGAGATCCAGGTACATCTCAGTGTTAGTGGACTTAAAGTGCCACTTCCCCTTCCAGGGACACAAACTCAAATTATTCAGAAAACACACCATTGTAACAGGAAGCAGCTCTCTGAAACCTCTACTATATCAATCCCTCATCCCTGCCCTTGCCTTTTTTTCTGGCATATGACTTCTGATGGCACAAACGATGAATTAGATGTTGGGTAAGTGATGCAGTCATGCTGCCATGGCAGCATCACCCAGGAGACATCAAGGGCATGCATCTACCATGAAGATGATAAAGAAGGCACTCCATAACCAAATGTCATACTGTTTGTTCTTAAGTGCCACAGGAACAGGATGGGGAGCTGAAGAAGCTCTACTGGGTAAAGATGTAAGTTAAACCACCTGCCACCACAATGTATCCTGTTGTAATGAAGAAGGATCTTTCATTTCATATGACTATTCCGAGGAGCATGTGAGAGCCGATTCAGAGAGACTAGGGCAGTGGTTCTCAACATTTCCAGAATACTGGACCCCTTTCAGTAGTCAGATTTGTTTTGCATACCCCAAATTTCACCTCACTTAAAAAATACTTACTTACAAAACCAGACATAAAAACAAGGGCGGCTCTAGATATTTCGCCACCCCAAGCAGGGTGGCATGCCACAGGGGGCGTTCTGCCGGTCGCCGGGAGGGTGGCAGGCGGCTCCGGTGGACCTTCCGCAGGTGCCTGCGGAGGGTCCGCTGGTCCCGCAGCTTTGGTGGACCTCCTGCAGGCACACCTGCAGGAGGTCCACCGGAGCCTCAGGGCCTGCGGGAGGTCCACCGGAGCTGCCTGCCACCCTCCCGGCGACCGGCAGAGTGCCCCCTCGTGGCATGCCGCCTCAAGCATGTGCTTGGCATGCTGGGGCCTGGAGCCACCCCTGCATAAAAATACAAAAAAGTGTCACAGCACACTATTACTGAAAAATTGCTTACTTTCTCATTTTTACCATATAATTATAAAATAAATAAAATGGAATATAAATATTGTACTTACATGTCAGTGTGTAGTATATAGAGCAATATAAACAGGTCACTGTCTGTATGAAATTTAAGTCTGTAACTTTCCTAGTGCTTTTTATGTAGTCTGCTGTGAAACTAGACAAATATCTAGATGAGAAGATGTACTCCCTGGAAGACCTCTGCGTACCACAGAATCATGGAATATCAGGGTTGGAAGGGACCTCAGGAGGTCATCTAGTCCAACCCCCTGCTCAAAGCAGGACCAATCCCCAGACAGATTTTTGCCCCAGATCCCTAAATGGCGCCCTCAAGGATTGAACTCACAATCCTGGGTTTAGCAGGCCAATGCAATGAGTAACCTCAGGAGTTGAGGGTTGAGAATGACTGGACTAGGGGATGCAAATCTGACTTGTCTATCCATTAAGAAGTGCATCATCAAAATAAAACATAGTCTCACACCACCTGTTGCTGCTGTTTCTAAGAAATGTTGCGTCTGACAGGTTCAACTATTTCAGAAAAGGGGTGTTTTGTCTTTAGCCGGATTATCATTGGTGTGACCCAAAACTCCAGACTCCAAACTTCCGGTCCTAGCCAGTATTGCTTGCCTGGCAATTAGGTGTGAAGACATGGCCCTGGCTGCATTGTGCATGAAGCCAACTATCAGGACAGCTTGCTTCATAATTTTGTCTCAAAGCCAAAGCAAAATGCCCTTCCTTTTGATTCAGTACATGCGGGGGATGTCACAGCCTTTCATTAACGCAGGTGAAGAAAGCTCCTTTTCAGCTGTGCCAGAATCTTTGTCCATTTTTCCATTTTCCAAGGAGAAAAGAAAGAGGAAATAAAACAATAAATTCCATTAGCGGAGCCTGAGAGGATGGGAGCTGCAGTGAGTGAATGGCCTGGGAGAAACCAGAGCCTCTCAAGCACAGTCCTGACTCCAGTCATCCCTGTCCCAGCTGCAATCCACAATGATTGCTTAGGTGCCTCTAGGGTTAAATTCTCCCATCTCCAGGGCCTCACAAATTATTTTAACAAACCCAGCACTGAACCTAATGTCTGGTTAGTGAGGAGGTAGGAGCAGTTCAGAATGGGAGCAGGTTCCCTCTTTTACAGGCTTTGGGAAAAGAGTGAAATGAGAGATTGAAGAGGTTTCTCCAATCAAACACATGAGTCAGGAGTCTCTATCCTGAGTGGGTGCTCTGGTGTTTAGCGAGAGAGGATGAGCGAGCAAAGCGCTTCCCACACTGAGTGCAGGAATATGGTCGCTCTCCTGAGTGGGTTCTCCGGTGTTTAGTAAGAGATGCTGAGCGAGCAAAGCGTTTCCCACACCGAGCACAGGAGTACGGCTTCTTTTCCAAGTGGATTTTCTGATGTTTGATAAGAGACGATGAGTGAGCAAAGACCTTCCCGCACTGAGTGCAGGGATAGGGTTGCTCTCCTGAATGGATTCTCCGGTGGTTGATAAGGCCTGACGATTGGGTGAATCTTTTCCCGCACTCAGTGCAGTAATAGGGTCTCTCCCCAGTATGGATTCTTTGGTGGACTCTGAGTTGTACTAGACGGACAAACTTTTTCCCACATTCACCACAGTGATGGAGTCTTTCCCCAGTGTGGATTCTCTGGTGCAGAGTGAGACTTTCTGGATGACTGAATATTTTCCCACACTCAGTGCATCGATGCGGTCCCCCCATACGATGGATTCCTTGGTGTCTCCTGAGACTTTGAAGGAGACTGAATTTTTTCCCACACTCAGCACAGCAATGGGGCTGCTCCCCGGTGTGGATCCTCTGATGTCTAATGAGATGTTCTCGTAGGCAGAATTGTTTCCCGCACTCATGGCACAGGAAGGGTTTCTCTCCGCTGTGGATTTTCTGGTGTCTAGTAAGACTTGATGTAAGTTTGAAGCCTTTCCCACATTGGTTACAGCAATGGGGTCTCTTTTCTGAGTGGATTCTCTGGTGATTACGAAACGTTGATGAATCCATAAATCTCTTTCCACACTCAGCGCAGGCAAAAGGTCTCTCTCCTGAGTGGATTCTCTTGTGGATGGTAAGAGCTGTTATTTGGAAGAATCTTTTTCCACACTCAGCACAGTGATAAGGTCTTTCTCCCGTATGTATTCTCTGGTGGGCAGTGAGCAGTGATAACTGGTTGAATATCTTCCCACACTCAGAACAGGGAAGGACTCTCTCCTTTTTGTGGGTTTTCCCATGTGCTTTGAATGCCTTCTTTCTCCTGAAGCTCTCCCCACATTCACTACATTGATACAGTTTTTGACTTCTATGAACCGTCCAGTGGTGGCTTATCAGGTCTCTCTGCACATTGAATTCTTCCCTGCACACACGGCAGGTATATAGTCTCTTTCTGGGCTCAGCTTTTCCCTTTTCAGGCGGCTTTAGATGTGATCTGGATCTCCTCCGATGGCCTCTTGGACTTGCTGGCTCCTTCCTGCACTGCCTCTTGTGGTGTCTTCCCCACTCAGTTTTCTGGGAATGGCTCTCCCCTGAGGTCCCTGGGAAAGGTCTGAGTGGCTCCAGGTTCCCAGATCCTTCCTCAGGAGTCTGCCCCTCAGCTCTGCTCAGGGTCCTGGCAATTGCTAGGTGGGGAAGAGAATCCAAATGTTATTTTCTGTGCTGCTGACAAAGGGAAACCATGAATATTCCCAGCAGAGGGATGAGCCTGAGTCAGCCCCACACCCTCCCCACAGAGCAGGGCTGCCCTCGACACTTGAGTGCAAGAGGCCAAACTCCGAGGGGCCCCAGTGCTGGGGAAGGAGAAGGTGGTCAATGTCCCATAGGCCCTGATAATAGCCCCTCAAGTCAAGGAACATGAGAACCAGCCCCCACGATTCTCTCCCTACTCTGAGGCCCATGTTAGTGGGGAGAACAGCATCACCACACACCAGCAGTGACACCCTCTCCTGAAGGACACACATGGAACACTCACACTGGGATAGGATCTGAACGGCTCTATGTTCTATGGAAAATGGGAGGGGGGAGAGACTGGGGGAATCAGGGCCGGCGCTTGCATTTAGGCGGCCTAGGCAATCGCCTAGGGCGCTAGGATTATTGGGGGGCAGCATTTTGCTGGGGGGGGGTGGCAGGCGGCTCCGGTTGACCTGCCGCAGTCGTTTCTGCGGACGGTCCGCTGCTCCCGCGGCTCTGGTGGACCACCTGCAGGCACGACTGCAGCAGCTCCACCGGAGCAGCGGACTAGGGGACCCTCCACAGGCCGTGCGCCTAGGGCGCTAAAAATACCAGCGCCGGTCCTGGGGAGAATCTGCGTAGGGGGAGAGATCGGGTTTCTAGGGGGATGTCAGGGTGAAGAGCTGTAGCACATCTCATGTTTGGGCTTCAATCTCTATTGTAATGCTCTGTGAGGGGAGAGTTTGCAGCTGATGGATGATTTGTGAAATGAGCTCTCCAGCTCCCACTGCTGGAAAGGGCAGAGCTGATTCCCTACCTGCTCCAGGGGAAGAGCTTTGTGCGAAAAAGAAGCCCAAGGAGCTTTCAATTGCTGGCCAGTCCCAAGTCTCTTCTGCATCTGGAAAATCTGCACCAAGACAAAACGTCTTTGGTTGATAACACATGGACCGAATGACTATCACTGAGAGAAGCGCTTTCCTCAAAATCATAAATGATGCATAAAATAGGGGCTTGATTTTCAATTTCTATTGTGGTGGCACAACTGAGTTTATGGTTGCACAGCACCAGACACTGCACAAAACCACAGCGATCATCCTGACGTTGAGCTTATACACTAAGTACACAAAGGGAGGGAGAGAACCTGAGTCAATGGAGTAACTTGCTGTTGTAATAATTCAGCCCACAAAATTACCCTAATTAGCAGTATAATTACAAAACCTGTGAGGAAGTTTATAAGTGTTACAATATCCTATTACAATAAATGTCAATGGGAAAAGGTGCAAAATATAAACAAGATGACGGAATTAGTCCAAATATAAAAGGCAATTCAAGGACAGTGATAAAATATGGCTGTAAACAAAAGAAATGTGGAACTGGACATTAACGAACCAAAATGAATAAGTTATAGCTTAGGCCTAACTGGAGGAAAACCCAGTCAGGGGCTGGGCTATTTTGCCCATTACTTCCTTTTGTGGGTTTTCAAAAGAAAACACTTTCAGGGGAAGTAAAGGAGCGGGACTGAATGCAACCCTTGCTGACTGAAAAAGCAGCAACAGCAGCTGTGTGCCAACAACTGGTGCAGTGAGTGATACCATCATGTTGCCACCCTGAACCTCTTTTGGGATCCCAGATCTTCTTCATCCTTATCCTAAGAGATCTCCTAACAAGGCTAGACCAGAGAGAGGGAGCCAGAGGATATTGCCACCGTTTCCAGTTCTGGCTAACTCCCCAGAATCACCTGGAATGTGAGACGTTGTCTCCCCCCCACAAACACCGTGAGTTCTTTTCCTTCCCCAGCTTATTTCTTCTCTTTCCTATTCTTCTCCCTCTGCTTTATATTAAATACTAGTCTGGCTTAGGTGGCCAAAACTGCCATAGTTTGCAACCGTTCTGTAAGCCTGTGATCAAAGCAGCAGCCAAAAGCACTGCCCAGAACAGCCCAACGCTGATACACGTTTGCTAGATAGGTCTGATCAGACCACGTGCCAGGCCTGTGTTTCTCCAGCTGAATGGCTGCAAGTAAGAGTCAGCCAGAGACAGAAGCCGCATGTTCTATCTTTGCTGTTCTTTTCTCTTCCTTCTTGTGTGGGTTTCTCTTGTTTTGTCTTCTAAAAAACAGGATCAGATTTTAACATCAACAACAATTTTCCCCAAAAGGACAGTTATTACCATCTTTAATACCATCTAAAAGACTTTCAAACAGAGGCCTTTTGTCTAAAGACTCTCTCCAGCGAAAGGGCAAGGAAACAAGGGATGTTATTAAAATAAAAGTCACACTTAATGTTGACATTTCAGATGCCTTAACTCTTTTCCTTCTTTTTCTATAGCTTTAATAAAAGGTTAGAAAGAATTTGTCACGGTCTTTGCATGGTACTAAGCAGGCTACAGTCTCTGAATTCCAACCTCCAAACCTTATTTAACACTCTTTAATGATGACCATGACAGTGTCATGTTAATGCCTTTGTCTCTTTGGGCCCATGTAGTCTATATGAATTAATATAAAAACATTGTCCAAGCTCAGCCAGCAGCTCAGTGGCAGAGTGAGGAATACAGCCCAGGTCTCTTCACCCTCACAACATGATGTTGCCTCCCAACCAGTCCTGGGGAGTAATAAGGAAATCCCTTACTAATGTCAACTGAGTGCCCACAAAAGCGATGGAACAATGTTGCATCCCTACAAAACTGGGCCTGATGTGGGAAGGGAGATTCCCAAGTGCTGCTCGCTCAATGATTCAGATAGCCGGGGAGGGGTTACAAACACTTTGGTGGACAGGATTAGAATTCAAAATGATCTTTACAATGTGGAGAACTGGTCTGAAATCAACAAGATGAAATTAAAGAAACACAACTACAAAAGTAGTTTGCTTAGGAAGAAAATATCAGATGCACAACTAGAAAATGGGGAATAACTGGCTTGGCAGCAGTGCAGCAGAAAAGAATGTGGTGGTTATAGTGGATCATGAATTGAATGAGAGACAACAATGTGATACTGCTGCACAAAAGCCTAACAACATTAGACTAAAAGGCTAACATTCTGGGATGTATTATCACTTAGGCCAAAATGTATCAGGATTCCAGCTGCCTTCAAGCTACTCATTCCTTCCCTGCACATCACTTTAACTTTTTCCTCACCTAGGTGGGTGCCTCTCAGGATGCCTCCATCTTCTGTGGGACCCTGGACGCACAGCTCTTCCCCTCGCTCTATGCTGGAGATCACCACTGGCTTGGGGGTCTGGATTCCTGCTTAGAGAAAAGCATCACCCCTAAGAACTTCTAGCAGCAGATCTGCTGCACTTTGCACAGCTCCATATGCAATGTTTGTGCCAATTAGGCTATGAACTAATCTATGTATCTGAAATGTTTTTCCATCAAAATATGAACTGCAGCTTCTGGTCAGTACTCCCGGCACCTGGCAGTGGCAGGATATTGAATTGCAATCAACCTGGCACCTGTGGAAAGGGGAGCTGGAGAGGACTGCAGTGTCTGAGGGGATTGGGAGGGACAGATTTCTCCTTGACCTAGGAGAGTTACTCTACTATGGCCCAGCATCCCCCTCCCTCCTGTAGATATATTTAAATAGGAATTAAACACCTGCAGTTGGCCTGGGTCAGATGACTTGGGCTTGAGAGACTTGGGCTGTGGGACTGTAAAATTGATGAGTGACTTTTTGGAGGGAGGGTCCTAGCGCCCAGGCTCCAGCCTGAGCCTGAACATCTGCACTGCAATTTTTAACCCCGCAGCCTGAGTCCCATGTCCTGAGTCTCATAGACTCATAGACTCGTAGGTCAGAAGGGACCAATATGATCATCTAGTCTGACCTCCTGCACAAAGCAGGCCACAGAACCCTACCCATCCACTTTTATAACAACC
>NC_133772.1:5299712-5341748 GCF_003597395.2 Chelonoidis abingdonii
CAGCCCCCGGTTCAAAGAACATTTCTTAGTCATTCATCAGGGCGGGAGACGCCTCTTCAGACATTTCACCAGAATAAATGTGGATTGAGATTCAATTAATACATCATTTTAGAATTATTCAGATCTGGAACTGGGATGTGAGTGGCTGTAAGTGGTAAAATACTTTTCGGGATATTCTAAGTGCCATTAAGGTGAGAGAAGATAATTCCCAGAGGTGAAATTCCATCTCTGGGCTACACTCTACTAAATATTATACCCGAGTTTCTAGTCTGTATCTGATTTGACAGTAGCCACATACATGGGGGAAAAAATCAACCAAAAGCACTGGTCAACCAAAGTGTGCCAGATCCAGCTGTAATGTTTTTACATAGTTTACATGGACAACAGTTACAATTTAAGCAGTCTGTAGGACTAACCCTGCTTCCTCCTCAGACAAATGGAGAACAGGAAAAATGGCTACATTTATTAGAACTTAGTTCATAGTTGTATAAATATCTCAACTGTTATCATTAGTGTCACATCTTTTGCATGGTGCACAGCAAAAATTATATGAAGAAACTATCAGATACAATTGGCCCCCCACAAAATGTTTATTATTTATATACAAACATACAAGACATAGTTTAGTGCACACTGTGGTCAGACTGATTTCAGGTGGCTTCTAATACACACATCACAGTAAGTACCATCAGAGGGCTCACAAACAAAGGGATAATACAACCCTATTCCCACACACACTACAGCTAGTTAAACCAGTCTTTAATGTTGCTGGGAGAGTTGCTCAGTAGTCGTGTGGCTCTTCGTACACTTTACTTTTCAAGTAACTCTTCATCTATGCTGGAATATCTCCACTTCCTTTCCTTTTAAATTCCAGAATTCCAGCACAGAAATGCCAACTCTCAGTTTGATCAAGTTTTTGGAAACGTACAAAATGGATCCCAGTGTTTTATGTTATCCTAACAGTTCTGTGCCTATAATGACAGCACCTTTGCTTTAATAAGTGCTACAGTTTATTCAAATCACTTTGATGTTCTCTACTGAACTAATCAATATTTGGAACGCTATTGTTAATATTAATCTTATATCCAAGTTACATGGAAAGGAGTTAAAGAAAGGGCAGGCAAAGGATTTATTTGCCCTAGGGATTTTTCTTTTTCTGAACAGTCAATGCAAGCATCTGAAAAAATGCAGTACAGTACTTTAATATAACACCACAGATACATTTTGTTTTCTCTCAACTTACTTGCCATCGTGCACAGAAATCACTGGTGGAAAGAGCTGAAGGTCACAGTTTAGAATTTTTCTGTGATTGGACTTAACTTCCAGAGTAATGAATAAGATGTGTGGTTCATCATTAGTGAGATGACATTTACTCAATTGATATATGTTGCACTTGTTCACTTCGACTCTGAAATTGTAAAATAAGCAAAAAAGCTGCTAGTTATTATACCACAAATATTTTAACTAACCAATTTGTGCTTTTGTTGTTGGTGCTGAACACTAGTGACACCTGTATTTACTCATTCCAAGGTTTTTATTATAAGACACTGTTTTGTGCAGAAGGGAATTTTCTTCACCAATTACTGCAGAGAATTCCTGCATAATTTGGTGCTGCGTCCGTCTCTCCATAAAAAGCTCTCCTGGTTTGTAATCTTGACACAACCAACTACTGCACCAAACATCCACACGGAGAGGGAATGTTGGTAAAGGTGCAGAAATGGCTTCAAAAATTCATAGATATTTTAAGGCCAGAAGAGACTACTCAATCACCTATGTCATCTGCTTAACACAGGCCATGATATTGCAATGTATTAACCCAATATGGAGCCCAACAATTTCTGTTTGGCTAAAGCATCTTCCATAAAGGTGTCCCGACAGGTTTTGAAGACATCAGGAGCTGGAGAATCCATCACTTCCCATGGGACTTTGTCCCAGTGGTTGATCACCCTCACTGTAGAACATTTGTTCTTATTTTCAGTTTGAATTCTTCTTTCTTCCACTTCCAGCCATCAGTTCTTTTTCTGCCTTGGTAGGAGGAATATTTCAACCGGGGAGAAAGTAGGTTTTCAGGCACTGACCTTGGATACACGTTTATTAGCCAAGCACTTTATTTGGGAGCCATTTCCCCCCCACCCCTCCTCCGCATACAGGGCATTTATTGCCCAACCCCCGGTCCAACTGCCATAACTGCCACTTTGGAATGATCCATTCTCCTACCTCCCCCACCACAACACAGGGTTACTGTTACCCCCAAAATGGCTTTTGGGGCACTTCTTTATAGCCTGCCTATTGCCTCCTTAGTCTGTTATTCGTGAGGTAAAAGTTTCTGGGGTTGTTAAAGAAACACTAAAGGACACGGATATAACCTCTGATAATGTAATTGACCCAGGCAGTACTGTATTTTTTCCAAAACAAAGTACCTGATTATATTAATTCATATTAGTTATATTAAATAATCCCTAATAAAGTGTATCCTAAAACTCCGAACGCACAAAATCCCCGAGACACAAATCCCACTTGCAAATTAAAGAGCACTTAAACTACAATAGCATATAGTTCAAATGATTCCAAGCAAAGCAATTCATTGCAAGTAGCCAGTTTGCAACAAATCACTGACAACAGATTTTAATTACTTTACAGTTTATATATCTATACACTGGCGCTGCATGGGGGGTCACAGCGAGGGCCACACACTGCCCCTGACCCACTGCCTGGGACTGGGATGGCCACAGCACACAGCTATGTGGCTGCACTGCCAGCCCACTCCCAGAGCCTGGGGCTGGCTGGAACATGCTGTGGCTGCACTGCCCGGCCCCTGGCCTGAGCTCTGGGGGTGGGACTGGCAACAGCACACAGCTCTGTGGCCGCACAGCCTGGCCCAGTGCAGAGCTCAGGGGTCAGACTTGGGATACCTCCCTAGTCCCAGGTAAGGTGGGTTAGGTTGGGGGGGGAAGGGCAGGATGGGGAAAGTGTGGGGGTCCTGGGTTAGGGATGGGGCTGGGAGGAGTCACGTGGGGAGATCCTGGCCCCCAGGCTAGGGGTGAGGCAGAGAGGGGTCACGTGGGGAGGTCACATGGCCTCCTTAGGGTGGTGCCCCTTTAGCCTCTCTCCCCACTAGCTGCAGGTGCAAGTATAATTAAAACACACACACACACACTTAAAGCATACACATACTAACCCTATATACTATCCTATACACTAAACCATAATTAAAAGAATATTAAGCTTAACACTATAAATCTGTTGCTGTTTTCTTTTAAAAGTCAAATTACTGCTGTGGCTGTGGTTCAATTCCTGCAGTCTGCTCAGCCCTACTCCAGCTTTCTTTTCTATCTCTGCCACAGTTCTTCTTTGACTGCTCTTGCTGGCTTCCCGGCTCTTCCTGCACATCTCTCTCCTTTTCAGATCTAGCCTCCAGATTCTGAAAGTATTGCTGGCAACTGGTCTTTATGGTTATGCTACATTTTACCTCTTTCTTTATATAACTTCCTATTCTTAGAAACAGTTCCCTCACTTGCCCATGCTCTGTCTTGACCACTACCCCAGAATTTGGACTGACAGCTCTGACCTTCAAAACAAATTGTGACAAGGACGAGTGGCTTCCAACCAGGGCCGTCCTTAGGATTTATGGGGCCCTAAGTAGTATTATTAAACTGGTGCCCCTATGCCAGATGGCAGCCCAAGCTCACAGCCTGGTGGGAGAGGGGGAGGAGGGACGAGACAGCAAAGGATAATGAGATGTCCGGCCTGCGTCATGGTGGTGGAGAGTCACAGTTCCCCGCAGAGACTCCCATACCCTCTCCCTCATGCAGAATGGACATGAAGAAAGTACCTAATTAAAAACACTAAAATTTGGGAATAAAAAATGTCAGTCACAGGTTTTTTGATATGCCCTGAAGTTTGTCAGAGATTTATTTGCAAAAACTTCGTAGTAAGGGTGAGTCAGCTGTCCTGCTGAATACAACATTACATATAATGGAATACATGATGCAGCTCTTCTCTGTTTTACATTTTCTTAATCAGTATTTCTAAGCTGAATTTATATTTTAAATGTACTCTTACACCTTAAGCCAACATTCCAGATTACTACATATTTAACTCACTGAAACAAAGACATTATTTTAAATTAATCAGAGAGGTTTAGTGGGTTCATAACAATGTTCATTGCTTTTAGAAAAAGAGAACAGTAATTTACTTTGTGTGATCTCCATAACAAGAGACATGGTTATGAAATTTCACCAACTTTAAAAAAATATGTTTCCAAAGATTTTAGGTATAACAAGGATTTTATGTCTTACTAAGGTACTGATTTTGCTGGAGGGTTCTTTTAAAACTAGTTCATCGGATAGTCAGAAGTAAAGAAAGGGAAACTCTTTGTCCAGCTATCTGGAAGGGAAGGACTGTTGTCCCTTTAAGGGCTCTCTTCAGTGGGGAGTGGGGGGAGAGGTGGTGAAGGGATGGACAGAAAGGACAGGAAGACTTGGAAGCACTTTTTTTTTAACTATAGTAATTAAAATGTGTATTTTAGATAAGGGAGGTCTTTTGAAGGAGTTATTTAAAAAACTGTATGTCTGAAGATCCACGCATTTAAGGCTAAAGATGATTGTGCATCTAAAACTCTATGCAAGCATTTTTTAGAAATGTGATTTTATAATCTTCACCAGCTCACTAATGAAATATTTTTAAAGCAAATTTTAAACTAAGGTCCTGTAGACTGACATGTTCTGTGTAAATATTACATTAATGCACAACTGTTTTTGTCAGTAAAGTCAGAAACTGACAGTATAAAAATTTATTTGGGCATAAGCTTTCGTGGACAGCTGATGAAATGGGTTCTAGCCCACAAAAGCTTATGCCCAAATAATTTGTTAGTCTCTGAGGTGCCACAAGGACTCGTCCTTGTTTTTGCTGGTACAGACTAACAGGACTACCACTCTGAAACCTGTCAGTATATACCTTGGGGTTGGCAAATGCCTGTTAAATGGCTTTATTACCCCTTGAATGTCTCTTTAACAGTTTCAATGTTGTGCTAATAGGTCTGGCAGGCTGGAGGTTTTTTCACTTTTAACTACTAGATTCCCTCCCAAGGAAGACTCACCAGGCTAGAGCAGCCATCTGTGGGAGCCTGCAGGAAGGATCAGAACAGGGATAGGAAAACAAGAGTGGGCACTAAGACCCAGTGGTGCCCCAAATTTTCAGGTGCCCTACGCAGCTGCCTATGTCGCCTATGCCTAAGGACGGCCCTGCTTTCAACCAACCAGCTGCTTAACTGACTTGTTTGTCACCGTTTACTGCACATGCTCAATAGTTGCCTATCTCGCACATGCTCCCTGTTGTCCTTTACCCCCGAGCTGTGATTCTGCAGAAAAGAATCCACACACACTTGCCTCTTTGCCACCGGCTAGGGAAACTTTTTTTTTTTTTCTTTTTTCGGAAGCAATCCCAAGTTCTTACTGAGCCTGCTCAGGGCCCGCAGCAGCTGTCGCAGGGAGGAATGACTTCTGCTTATCAGAATGGAGATCAGAGCTACAAAGAAGAGACTGGAGAATTGACTCTAGTGTTACTGTGTTTCCTCCACAACACTGTTGTGGGAAAGACAACAGTGAACTGCCACCCTGGGCCGGGGAGTGACCTGATCCAGCGGGCAGTGTAGACAAGCCCTAAGTGTTAGGACTAATGTACACTAGAAGTGCTACGGCTTCTGCTAGTGTTCAAGACACCAAGCTAGCATACAAGATGCTCTAACCCAATGGGAGAGAGCTTGTCTGTCAGCATAACACCTCCACCTCTAGGAGAGGCGGTAGCTATGTTGGCAGGGAAGCTCTCCCATCAACATAACCCAGTTTACACCAGTGCTTAGGACAGTATATTTTACAGCACGCAGGGATGTGGATGAGTGTTCTGGTAAGTGATAAGTTCTAGTGTAGAAGCCCTAAGTGGCAGTAAAGTGTCACTAACTCATCCAGGAACACACATTTGAATTATTTAAAAAAAGCCATTATAACAAGGAAGTAACTGACATCTCTCATCCCTGCCCTTGCCTTTTTTCTGGTGTATGACTTCTGATAGCACAATGATTTAGATGATGTCTAAGTGATGTAGTCATGCTAATCATGACAACGGCATCCATAGATGTCAAGTATTTGCAGGTACAATCTATCACCAAATGGCATGCTGTTTGTTGATCCGGAAACTCCAGTCTCCAACCTTCCAGTCCTTGCTTCAACCTTCCAGGTACTGCTTGCCTGGCAATTAGGTGTGAAGACAGAGCCCTGGGTGCATTATGCATGGAACCAACTATCGGGACAGCTTTCTTCATCATTTTCTCTCAAAGCCAAATCAAAAACAACCTTCCTTTTGATTCAGTACTATGAGGGGCACAAAGGGGATGTCACAGCCTGTCATTAACTCAGAAGACGAAAGCTCCTTTTCAGTCTCTGTCAGAATCTTTACCGATTATTCCTTTTTCCAAACAGAAAAAATAAAATAATTAATTCAATTTGTGGAGCCAGAGAGGACGGGAGCTGTGGTGAACAAACAGCTTGGGAGAAACCAGGACCTCCAAAGTGCAGTCTTGGCTCCACTCATCTCTCTTTTAGCTGCAGCCCATAATGCCCACAATGGAATGTTTCAGTACCTCTAGGGTTAAATGCTCCCATCTCAAGGAGCACACAAATTATTTTAACAAACCCAGCACCTAAACTTGTTTCTGCTTAGTGAAGAGGTGGGAACATTTCAGAGTGGGAGCAAATTCTCCCTCTTTTACAGGCTTTGGGAACAGGATGAAGTGAGAGAATGAAGAGGTTCCCTCCATCAAACACCAGGGTCAGGAGTCTCTATTCTGAGTGGGTGCTCTGGTGTTTAGTAAGATATGCTGAGCGAGCAAAGCGCTTCCCACACTGAGCGCAGGAATATGGTTGCTCTCCTGGGTGGGTTCTCTGATGCTGAGTAAGAGATGATGAACGAGCAAAGTGCTTCCCACACTGAATGCAGGAATATGGTCGCTCTCCTGAGTGGGTTTTGAGATGTTCAGTGAGAGATGATGAGTGAGCAAAGCACTTCCCACACTGAGTGCAGGGATAGGGTCGCTCTCCTGAATGGATTCTCTGGTGGTTGGTGAGGCCTGACGATTGGGTGAAACTTCTCCCGCACTCAGTGCAGCAATAGGGTTTCTCTCCAGTGTGGATTCTTTGGTGGTTCTTGAAATGATGTATATAGACAAAGCCTTTTCCACAGTCAGTGCAGCGATGGAGTTTCCCAGTGTGGACTCCCTGGTGTCTAGAGAGATTTTCTGGATGACGGAATATTTTCCCACACTCAGCACAGGGATGGAGTCTCCCTGGAGTATGGATTTCCTGGTGTCTCCTGAGACTTTGAAGGAGACTGAATTTTCTCCCACACTCAGCACAGCAATGGGGCTGCTCCCCAGTGTGGATCCTCTGATGTCTGATCAGATGTTCTCGTAGGCAAAATTTTTTCCCACACTCATGGCACAAGAAGCATCTCTCTTCGCTGTGGATTTTCAGGTGTCTAGTAAGACCTGATGCAACTTTGAAGCCTTTCCCACATTGGTTACAGCTATGGGGTCTCTTCTCTGAGTGGATTGCCTGATGACTACGAAATGTTGATGAATTCATAAATAGCTTTCCACACTCAGTGCAGGCAAAGGGTCTCTCTCCTGAGTGGACTCTCTTGTGCATGTTAAGCGCTGATATATGGAAGAATCTTTTTCCGCACTCAGCACAGCGATAGGGTCTCTCTCCTGTATGTATTCTCTGGTGGGCAATGAGATATGATAACTTGTGGAATATCTTCCCACATTCAGAACAAGGATGGTCTCTCTTCTTTCTGTGAGCTCTCTCATGTGCTCTGAACTCCTTCTTTCTCCTAAAGCTCTCCCCACACTCACTACAGTGATACAGTTCTTGTTTCCTATGAACCATCCAATGGTGGCCTATCAGGTCTCTCTGCACCTTGAATTCTTCTCTGCACACACGGCAGGTGTATAGGCTCTTTCTGGGCTCAGCTTTTCCCTCTGCAGGAGGCTTTAGATATGGCCTGGATCTCCTCTGATGGCCTCTTGAGGTTGCTGGCTCCTTTCTGGTCAGATTTTTTCTCTGCCTTTGTGGCCTCCCCTGCCTCTTGTGGTGCCTTCTCCGCTCAGATTTCTTGGAATGGTTCTTCCCTGATGTTGCTGGGAAAGGCCTGAGTGGCTCCAGGTTACCAGGCCCTTCCTCAGGAGTCTGCCCCTCAGCCCTGCTCAGGTTCCTTGCCCCTGCTTGGTGGGGAACAGAATACAGATGTTTTTCCTGTGCTGCTCACACAGGGAAACCACTAATATTCCCAGCAGGGGGATGTGCTTGAGAAAACTCCACACCCCTCCCCTTAGAACAGGGCTTACCCTTGGCACTTCAGTGCAAGAGGCCAAACTCCCAGGGGCCCCAGTGCTGGGGAAGGAGGAGAAGGTCAGTATCCTATAGGCCCTGATAACAGCCCCCCAAGTCAATGAACATGAGAACCAGTCCCCATGAGTCTCTCCCTACTCAGAGGCCCATCTCACTGGGGTGAACAGCATCATCACACACCAGCACTGATACCCCTCTACCAGGGAACACACACAGCGAACACTCACACTGGGATGGATCCCAACGGCTCCATGTTCTGTGGAAAATGGGGGAGGAGGAGAGACTGGGGGAATCTGCGTAAGGGAAGAGATGGAGTTTCTAGGGGGATGTGAGGGTGAGGAGCTGTAGCACTTCTCACGTTTGGGCTTCTATTCCTACTATGATGCTCTGTGAGGGGAGAGTTTGCAGCTGATGGACGATTCGTGAAATGAGCTGTCCAGCTCCCACTACTGGAAAGGACAGAGCTGGTTCCCTACCTGCTCCAGGGAAAGAGCTTTGTGTGAGGAAGAAGCCCAAAGAGCTTTCAATTGCTGGCCAGTCCCATGTCTCTTCTGCATCTGGAAACCCTGCACCAAGACAAAAGGTCTTTGGTTGACAGCACATAGACTGATTGACTATCAATGAGAGAAGCCCTTTCCCCTGCACTGTAAATTACTCATTTATGGTCACTGTCGGAAGTGTGTTCCGCAATGCACAAGAGGAGAAGCTATTTGGTACACCTACTCTGTACTGTGGTAGCGCAACTGAGATCTTCGTTCCCTAGCACCAAGTGCTGCACAAAATTAGAGAGAGATCACTCTGATGTTGAAGAGCTTTTAGACTAAATACAGAAAGGGTGGGAGAGAACCTGAGTCAAAGGAGTAACTTGCTGTTTTAATAACTGGGCCCACAAATTTACCCTAATTGGTAGTTTAATTGTAAAAACGGTGAGAACGTTTATAAAGTGTTACAATATCCTAAAACAATAAATGTCGATGGGAAAAAGGTCAAAATATAAACAAGAACTAGTCCAAATATAAAAGGCCTATAATGCAATTCAAGGACAGTGAAAAATGATGGCTGTAAGCAAGAGAAGTGCGGAACTGGACATTAATGAACTAAAATAACTGAGTTAGAATTTAGGCCTGACAGAAAACAATGAGGGGCTGGGCTATTTTGCCCATTACTTCCTTTTGGGGGTTCTCAAAAGAAAACACTTTCTGGAGAAAATAAAGGAGCAGGACTGAATGCAACAGTCATTGACTGAAAAAACAGCAACAGCAGGAGCATGCCAACAACTGAGCGATACCATCATGCTGCCACCCTGATCCTCTTTTGGGACCCCAGATCTTCTTTGTCCTAATCCTAAGAGATGTCTTAACAAGACTGCACCAGAGAGAGGGAACCAGAGGATATTGCCACCGCTACCAGTTCCGGCTAACTCCCCAAAATCACCTAGAATAAGAGATTTTGTCCCCATCCCTCCTAATCCTCAGGAATTCTTTCCATTCCCCACCATATTTCTTCTCTTTCTTATTCTTCTCCCTTTGCCTTCTAGTAAGTACGAGTCTGGCTTAGGTGGCCAAAACTGCCATAGTTTGCAACCTTGCTGTAAGCCTGTGATCAAAGAGGCAGCCAAATGCATTGTCCAGAATAGACTAACGCTAGCCAGGTTTGCCAAGCAGGTCTCCAATCAGCTGATCAGACCATGTGCTGTGCCTGTGTTTCTCCAGCCATGAAGCAGCAAGTAAGAGTAAACCCAAGACAGAAGCCGCATGTTCTATCTTTGCTGTTCTTTTCTCTTCTGCCTTGAGTGGCTTTGTCTTGTTTTGTCTCCTAGGAAACGGGATCGGAATTTAATAATATCAACAACAGCTCCAGCCTATTTCAGCTAGCTGCTTCTCTTTTCCCCAAAAGGACAGTTATTACCATCGTTATTACCATCTAAAAGACTTTCAAACAGAGGCCTTTTGTCTAAAGAATTTTACTGGGTAAAGGAAAAGGAAACGAGGGACATAGCCAAAATAAAAGTTCTTAGGTCACACCTGACATTTCAAATGTCATAACTCTTTTTCCTTCTTTTTCTCTATCTTTAAGAAAAGACTAGAAAGAATTTTTCATGCTGTTTTCCATGGTATTACGCAGGCTTCTGTCTCTGTATTCCAACCCCCAAACCTTATTTAACACTCTTTAATGTCTGCCATAACAGTGTCACGTTATCACCTTTGTCTCTTTGGGCCCATATTGTCTATATGAATTAATACAATATTGTCCAAGATCTGCCAGCAGCTCAGTGGCAGAATGAAGAATAGAGTCCAGGTCTCCTCACTCCCACAACATGATGTTGCCTCCCAACCAGTCCTGGAGAGTAATAAGGAAATCCCTTATTAATGTCAATTCAGAGCCCAAAAAAGCAATGGAACGATGTTGGGTCCCTACAAAACTGGGGCTGAACTTGGAAGGGAGATTCCAAAGTGCTGCTTGGCCAATGATTCAGACAGCCAGGGAAGGGTTACAAACACTTTGGTGGACAGGATTAGATTTCTAAATGATGTTGACAAATTGGAGAATTGGTCTGAAAACAACAAGGTGAAATTTAAGAAACAAGTTCAAAACAGTTCACCTTGGAAGGAAAATTGAAATGCACAATAGAGAATGGGGAATAACTGGCTTGGCAGCAGTGCATCAGAAAAGAATGTGGTGGTTATAGTATATCATGAATTGAATGAGAGCCGACAATGTGATACTGTTCTAAAAAAGCCTAACAACATTAGACTAAAAAAGTAACATTACTGGATGGATTGTCACTTTGGCCAAAATGTGTCAGGATTCCAGCTGCCTTCAAGCTACTCATTCATTCCCTGCACAACACTTTAACTCCTTCCTCACCTGGGTGGGTGTCTCTCAAGATGTCTTCATCTTCATCTTTTGTAGGACGCTGGACACACAGCTCTGCCGCTCGCTCTATGTTGGAGATCACCACTGGCTTGGGGGTTTGTATTCCTGTTTAGAGAAAAGCATCACCCCTAAGAATTTCTAAGAACATTGCGCAGCTCCATATGCAATGTTTGTGCCAATTAGGCTATGAACTAACTGTGAAGGCTAATAGACAATTGTTTTTCTACAGAAACATGAACTGCAGCTTATGGTCAACACTCCTGGTGCCTGACAGTGGCGGGATATTGAGTTGCAAACAACCTGGCACCTGTGGAAAGGGCAGATGGAGAGGACTACAGTGTCTAAAGGGATTGGGGGGAACACATGGGAAAACCTGGATATTTCTCCTTGTCCTAGGAAAGTTACTCTACTATGGCCCAGCACCAGGAAATTTGCCTTTTGCAGCTGCATGCTGCTCCAGCCCCTGCTCTGCCTCTTCCTCTGCCCACACTCTGCCCCAGGCCTGCCTCTTCCCCCCTCCTCCACCCCAGCCCCACTCCCACTCCATCCCTTCCCATGGCCCCCCGCCCATGGTCCGCTCCTGCCCCACCTCCTCCCACCCAAGCTCTGTCCCGACTCCAACCCTTCTCCAAAGCCCCCACCCCTGCTCTGCCCCACCTCTTCACCAAAGCCCCCACCCTTGGTCTCCCCCCACCCCGACCAAGCCCCGACCCTACTCCCCTGAGGACTGCAGCAGGGTCGGGCTCCAACCCGAGCATGAACATATACACTGCAATTTTTAGCCCCCCAGCCTGAGTCTCACGTCCTGAGTCAACTGACCCAGGCGAACCACAGCCACGGTGTTGGTCTTTTATATCAGCATAGATGAACCCAGTCTGTCTTTCTCCTGAACTGTGGTATTGGCTATTTCATCCTGTAGCCTGCAGAACACAGGACCCTTTTCTGCTCATGTGCTCAGTCTGGGGAACTACAAAAGCCAGAATTCTCCTACATTAAACTGTGGAGCCCTAGTGACCATGGATGGAAGTGTGTCCTCTTCAAGATATGCAATGTAGTTGGAGCCATCAGTCCCAGGATATTAGTGAGACCAGGTGAGTGAGGTAATATCTTTTATTGGACCAACTTCTGTTGGTGAGAGAGAGAAGCTTCCCTTTCCCAGACCTGAAGAAGAGTTCAAAAGCTTCTCACACTCACCAACAGAAATTGGCCCAATAAAAGATATTACCTCACCCACCTTGTCTCCCCATGAACTGGCTGCTCTGCTCAATTAAACATGCCTCTATCCATCCACACATATGCACCCCTCCTTCAAACCGCATAGACACCTCTCCACCCAACCACTCAGACCAATGCTTCATCTCAGTTATTGTGTCTGTGGCCCTGATCTCAGGGAAATAGCTCCTCACCTAATGAGACCAGAATCTGGTAATTTTCCCACATGACGTGTCTGTAAAGTCGCCTTTGCTCTTCGCCCAGCAGTGCCCACTCCGCTGGGGAGAAATACATGGCCACATCCTCAAACGTCACAGACATCTGAAAGGACAAACAACCCAACAGCATGGCAAAGTTTACACACTGGTAGAGGAATAGTTGTTGCAGGTGAGGCAGAGGTACAGTAATCCATAGAACTGAGAGGGCCCTGACGGGATTGAAAGTTTGTACCATTACTATGGGTTCAGGTCTGTCACAGTGTAAAAAAAATGTAATTGACAATGTTTTCTATTCATTCAACCGACAGTGGTGGCTCCGGGAGTTGTGCCTGACCCTCTGCTGTGGGTGTTGTATACTGGCACAAAGAGTTGCACCACTTCTGAGGCGTCATCCTCCTGACCCTCTGCCATGATGGGGCAGGCAGGTCAAATGTCAGTGAGTGTCACAGCAACCTGGAGCACCAGGTCATAGTCCCATTCACATTTAGCCACCACACCTGACATTCTGTCACCATGCTGGAGGGCTGGGCAGACCAAACCTGAGTAGCACTGCAGCCCCTCCAGCCATGATATAATGCCTATAGCAGGGCACTGGACCCAGCTAGCCCCCTAGGACTCTGCTGGAGCCAATAC
Source organism: Chelonoidis abingdonii (assembly GCF_003597395.2). NCBI lineage: Eukaryota > Metazoa > Chordata > Testudines > Testudinidae > Chelonoidis > Chelonoidis abingdonii. The sequence continues at coordinate 5,313,058 of NC_133772.1, forward strand.
TGCAGGGTGAATGTGGGGCACTGGAGTGGCATTGTAGGGGTGAGTACAGGGGTGGTCCACTCCCCAGTCGCTCCCTCTCTGGGCTTGCAGTCTTTACTGAGTGGGAATTAGTGTTACATTGTTGTAGCTGTTTTGTTCTCAGGATATTACAGAGACAATGTGGGGGAGGTAATCTCTCTTATTGTTCTTGACCTACACCGATCAGAGTCCTAAAGCCCAGGTTCCAGCAGGGGCCTAGGTATCTGCACTGCAATTAAAAGGGCTGAGCCCCATGAACTGGTGTCAGCCTACACAGCCCAGCTGCAGGTTTTGAGGGGGTTTTTTGGTGTTTTTTTTCCCTTTGAAAACAAAAGAATGATTCATTTAAAAGGAAACAAGTGATTATAATGTAGTGAGTGAATCAAGAAAGAATACATAGAACATAGTAAAATGAACAGAGTTACATGAAAGAATGAAAGCGCCGCAGTAAAATAAAAGACAAAGACTACATAGAATATTTTAACACATATAAATAATACAGTGGTTTCAATGTAACAAGGACATAGGGGTCCCGCCTACACAAAGGCTTTTATACTTAATGTTACAATTAATCTCATACTTAATACTGCCATCTACACAGCCCCTGGGAGCCCCAGCCAGAGAGCTGTAGCTCAAGCAGCAGCAGCGCAGGCTTTTCGCTCAGGGGGGCTCTGGTTGAATCCCCAACACGCTGGCTGATGGGAAAGTCACAGAAGGAAACCCCCACCCTCATTCGGTACCCATGGACTCAGTGCAGCCTCCCAGCGCGTCGGCCATTGCCAGTGTGTGCAACGGCCTCAGCCTGGCCTCTAACCCGGTCTAGGGTGACCAGATGTCCCGATTTTATAGTGACACTCCCAATTTTGGGGTCCTTTTCTTATATAGGCTCCTATTATCCCCCTTCCCCTGTCCCAATTTTTTACATTTGCTGTCTGGTCACCTAACCCGGTCTCCCGAGCAGGCTGGTCCCAGCCCCAGCAGCACAGGCCAGAGAATGCCCGAAGGACCTGCCCACCCCGCCGGGCCTGGCTCGGCGGGAAAGGGCAGAACCCGGCAGCCCCCGCAAGCGCGCCCCGGCGAAGTCCCGCCTCGCCCCAGCACGCGAGCAGGGGGTCGGTTCGGGCCTCTTCGAGCGGCTGGGCGCCGACCTGCCTGGCTCCGCTGCATCAAAACCGGCCCCGGGGGTCGTCTTCCGGGCCCCAGGCGCGGTTCGCTCCGCCCCCACAGCTCCCTCCGCCAGGCGCGAGTTCAGCCTCACACCTGCGGCGTCCTCTCCTTCCGACGGCCGCCTGCCCCTCGCCAAGTCTACCCGGCACCCTGCTCAACCATTCGCGCTGGGGGCGCAGCCACTGCAGACGGGAGCTACGCTCTCGCTGGGGCCGGCCTTCGGCCCACAGGCTCCTCGGCGGCTACGAAGAAGGTCCGCCCGAGCCCGCTCCTCCCGCAGCAGTACGGGCCGTGTCTAGGCTGGGGAGGACTCGGCTCGATTGGGGAAGCGAGGGCAGAGGGACCGCAGCGGAGACAGGTGAAGTTCGGTACCCAATGGTTGTTGGTGCTCCCGGTCCCAGTTCCTTCGCAAAGGCGGGTATATTGGAGCAGGATGTCAAGGGGGGCTGGGCACCCTGGGGGGTGCAAACACACCTTCGGCGGGGGTGCGGCCGCTCCTGCACCCCCTCCCCTGAGTTCCAGCCCCCGGTTCAAAGAACATTTCTTAGTCATTCATCAGGGCGGGAGACGCCTCTTCAGACATTTCACCAGAATAAATATGGGCTGAGATTCATAACAGTGGCTGTTAGTAAATGAATAGGTTATTTCATAATTATTCAAATCTGGAACTGGGATGTGAGTGGCTGTAAGTAAGAAAATACTTTTGGGGTCGTTGTAACTTGTGCCATTAAGATGAGACATGAACATTCCCAGAGGCAAAAGTCCGTGTCTGGGCTACACTCTGCCAAATGTCAGACCCGAGTTTCTATTTTGTATCTGATTCGATAGCAGTCATACCACACGTGTGAAAAAAATCAGCCAAAAGTAATGGTCAACCAAATTGTGGCAGATCCAGATGTAATGTTTTTACATAGTTTATATGGACAACAGTTATAATTTGTGGGAGGATAGCTCAGTGGTTTGAGCATTGAACTCACAATCCTGGGTTTAAGAGGCCAGTCTTTGACGGGGGCCATTTAGGGATCTAGGGCAAAAATCTATCTGGGGATTGGACCTGTTTTAAGCAGGGGGCTGGCCTAGATGACATCCTGATGGTCCCTTCCAACTCTGATATTCTGTTATTCTAATTTAAGAAGTCAATAGGACTAACCGTGCTTTGTTCTTAGACAAATTAAGAACAGGAAAAATGGCTACATTTATCAGAATTTATTTCATAGTTGTATAAATATCTAAACTGTTATCATTAGTGTCACATCTTTTGTATGGTGCACAACAAAAGTTATATGAAGAAACTATCAGATACAATTGGCTCCCAAAAACCATGTTTATTATTTACATACAAACATAAGACCTAGCTTAGTGCACACTGTGGTTAGACTGATTTCAGATGGCTTCTAATACACACACATCACATTGAATACCATCAGAGGGCTCACAAACAACTTAAGGGATAATACAACCCTATTCCCACACACACTGCAACTAGGTAAACCACTCTTTAATCTTGCTGGGAGAGTTGCACAGTAGAAGTGTGGCTTGGTACACTTTACTTTCCTAGTTACTTGGAGAACTCTTCATCTGTGCTATAATATCTCCACTTCCTTTCCTTTTAAATTCCAGCACAGAAATGCCAACTCTCGGTTTGATCAAGTTTTTGGAAGGGTACAAAATGGTTCCCAGTGTTGTATGTCATGCTAACAGTTTTGTGCCTGCAATGACAGCACCTTTGCTTTAATAAGTGTTAATGTTTATTCAAATCACTTTGATGTTCTCTACTGAAATAATCAATATTTAGAACACTATTGTTAATATTAATCTTATATCCAACTTATATGGAAAGATGTTAAGGAGAGGGCAGATGAAGGATTTATCTGGCCTAGCGATATTTCTTTCTCTGAACAGTCAATTCATGTATCTGAAAAGATGCAGTACAGTAGTTTAATGTAACACTGCAAATCCATTTTATCTCAACTCAAATGCCATCATGCAGTGAAATCGCTGGTGGAAACACCTGAAGGTCACATTTTAGAAATTTTCTGTGAATGGACTTATTCATTACACTGGAGGTTAAGATCCATAGTTCGCCGTTAGTGAGATGACATTTACTCAATTGATATAAAAAAGCAGCAGAGTCTTGTGACACCTCATAGACTAACAGACATATTGGAACATGACTTTCGTGGATGAATACCCACTTCGTTGGATGCACGAATGCATGCATCCGATGAAGTGGGTATTCACCCACAAAAGCTCATGCTCCAGTACATCTTTTAGTCTCTAAGGTGCCACAGGACTTTTTGCAGCTTTTGCAGATTTAGACTAACCCAGCTACCCCTCTGATACTCAATTGATATACGTTGTACTTGTTCACTTTGGTTCTGAAACTGTAAAATAAGCAAAAAAGCTGCTAGTTATTATACCACAAATATTTTAATTAACTAATTTGTGCTTTTGTTGGTAGTCCTGAACACTAGCGACACCTGTATTTACGCATTCCAAGGGTTTTTATTATAAGACACCGTTTTGTGCAGAAGGGAATTTTCTTCACCAGTTACTGCAGACAATTCCTGTATAATTTGGTGCTGTGTCTGCCTCTCCATAAAAAGTTCTCCTTGTCTGTAAGCTAGACACAACCAACTTCTGCACCAAACATCCATGTGAAGGGGGAAGGTTGGTAAAGGTGAATGTGGAGAGGGATCAGAAAAAGGCTTCAGAAATTCATAGATATTAAGGCCAGAAGAAACCAGTCAATCATCTATGTCATCTACATAACACAAGCCATGACATTACAATGAATTACCCCTGCATGGAGCCCAACAACTTGTGTTTGGCTAAAGCATCTTCCATTATGGTGTCTCCGAGACACAAATCCTATCTTGCAAATTAAAGAGCACTTAAACTATTATAGCATATAGTTCAAATGATTCTAAGCAAAGCAATTTGTTGCAAGTAGTCAGTTTGCAACAAATTACTGACAACAGATCTTAAATTATTTTAAAGTTTATATATGTATACACTTGCGTCACATAGGGGTCACACCGAGGGCAACATGCTGCCCCCTAGCCACGCTGCCCAGCTCAGCACCAGAGCTCTGAACCAGACCTCTGAACCAGACCTGGAAAACCTCCCCAGCCTCAGATAAGGAAAGATGGGGCTGGGGAGGAGGGGGAAACGCAGGATGGAGAAAGCGTGGAAGCCCTGGGGTAGGGATGGGGCAGGGAGGAGTCATGTGGAGGCCCTGGCCCCCGGGCTAGGAGTGTGGCAGGGATGAGTAATGTGGGTAGGTCATATGGCCCTCTTAGTGTGGTGCCCCCTTAGCCTCCCACCCCACTAGCCGGTGCTGTAAGTATACTTAAAACACACACACACTTAAAGCACACACATACTAACTCCTTATACTGCTCTGTAAACTAAACCATAGTTAAAATAATATTAAGGTTATGCTATAAATCTGTTGCTGTTTTCTTTTAAAAGAAAAATTACTGCTGTTCAATTCCTGCTCAGTCTGCTCAGCTCTACTCCAGCTTTCTTTTCTATCTCTGCCACAGTTATTCTTTGGCTTCTCTTGCTGGCTTCCCGGCTCTTCCTGCACGCCTCTCTCCTTTTCAGACGTAGCCTCCAGACTTTGAAACTATTGCTGGCAAGTGGCTTTTTATGGTAATGCTACATTGTACCTCTTTCTTTATACATCTTCCTATTCTTAGACCTGGTCTACACGATGGGGTTAGGTCGACTTTAGCCTCATTAGGTCAATTTTATAATGAATGCATCTACATAACCAACCCCGGTTTCACCGACCTAAAGGTGTCCTAAAATCGACTGCTGTACTCCTCCCTGATGTGGGGAGTAGTGCTAAAATCGATCTTCCTGGGTGGAATTTGGGGTAGTGTAGATGCAGCACTGTTGCAATTAGATGTTCTTGGCCTCCAGAAGCTATCGCAGAGTGCTCCAAGGTGACAGTTCTGGACAGCATTTTAAACTCTGCTGCACTGGCCAAATACACAGGAAAAGCCCTGGGAACTTTTGAATTTCATTTTGTGTTTGGTCAGCATGGTGAGCTCACCAGCACAGGTGACCATGCAAGCCCAGAATCGCAAACGAGCTCCAGCATGGAGCTAACAGAGACAGTGGATCTGATTGTTGTATGGGGAGAAGAATCTGTGCAGGCAGAACTCTGAACCAGCAGAAGAAATGCCAATATCTATGCCAAAATTGCATTAGGCATGGTGGAGAGAGGCTGCACGCACAGCAGTGCCACGTGAAAATTAAGGAGCTCAGGCAAGGGTACCAAAAGTCAAAGAATGCAAATGGTTGCTCCAGATCAGAGCCCCAGACATGCCGTTTCTATGATCAGCTGCATACCATTCTAGGGGGGAGACTTTGCCAGTACCCCAGCACTCTCTGTAGACACCTGCAACGTGGCAGCCTCAGGCAACAGGGAGGAAGATTTTGTGGATGAGGAAGAGGAGGAGAACGCACAGCAGGCAAGCAGACAATCCATTCTCCTCAGCAGCCAAGACCTCTTCCTCACTCTGGAGCCAATACCCTCCCAGGACCTATTGTTCCTGGATCCTGATGGCAGAGAAGGCACCTCTGGTGAGTGCACATTTGTAATGACACCACAAGGGTTAAAAGCAATTGTGTTTAATGTTTGATTTGCCCTGAAGACTTGGGATGCATTCATGGCCAGTACAGTACAGCTACTGGAAAAGTCTGTTTACGTGCCTGGAGATGGAGTGGGAATCCTCCAGGGACATTGCCATGAAGCCCTCCTGGAGGTACTCTGAAAGCCTGTGCAGAAGGTTTCTGAGGAGGGCTGTCTTATTCCATCCTCCGTGGTGGGACACTTTACCATGCCAAGCCAGTAGCAAGTGGTCTGGAACCATTGCAGCACAAAGCATGGCAGCAAATGGTCCTAGGGTTTGGTCACGTTCATGCAACATTCGGTCCTTATCTTTCTGTGTCAGCCTCAGGTCAGAAGAGTGATATCGCTCATGGTCACCTGATTGAAATAGGGGAAGTTCTGTAAGGGAACAGTAATCCCCTGTTTGTTGATTCCCAGCACATTAGACCCCAGGCATGCTGGGCTGTTTGTGCTTGGCTAAAAGGGATCATCTTGGAGAATAGCAATGCTATGGGGGAGCGGTGTGTGTGTGGAATCCACGCCAAGGACTGGGTTTACCATGGCAGAGGATGAAGAAAAAAAGAATGAAAAATGGGGGCAGGGAGGAGATAAGAGAGAATGTTCTTTTTCTTGGCATGGTCCCAAAGAGGGGCCCCATTGTGGCAATGCTATCCACTATGCTCTGCACATTTTCAAGATTCACTACCCTTGTTAGCAGAAGGTCAGTGATTGTGCTTGCTACTTGGATCACAGCAGCTCCCATGGTAGATTTGCCCCCTCCAAACTGATTTGTGACTGACCAGTAGCAGTCAGGTGTTGCAAGCTTCCAAAGGGTTATCGCCACTCGCTTTTCAACTGTCAGGACAGGTCTTATCTTGGTATTCCTGAGCTTCAGGGCAGGGGAAAGTGGTTCGCAAAGTTCCATGGAAGTGGCCTTATGCATGTGAAAGTTTTGCAGCCACTGGGAATCATCCTATACCTGCAACACTATGCAGTCCCACCATTCTGTGCTTGTTTGCCGGGCCCTGAATCAGCGTTCCACTGTATCAACATGGCCCAATGACGCCATGTGCCAGTTGCCACATCCTGTGCTTTCAGAAATGTTTGTGTCCATGTCCTCCTCACAATCTTCCTCATGCTGGTGGCTCCTAGCTAGGCTCTGTACTTACTACAAGATAATGCACAAAGTGTTGGCAATGCTCACAAAAGCAGTGGGATCCACGCTTGCCATGCTATGGCATCTGACCGGATAACCCAGGAAAAATGGCATGAAATGATTGTTCGCCATTACTTTCAAGAAGGGAGGGAAGGAGGAGGGAAGACTGATGACATGTACCCAAAACCACCAGTGACAATGTTTTAGCCTCATCAGGCATTGAGAGCTTAACCCAGAATTCCAGTGGGCAGCAGGGACTGTGGGATAGCTACCCACAGTGCACCACTCCCTGAGTAGATGCTAGCTGTGATACTGAGGATGCACTCTGCCGACCCAATGCACTTAGTGGGGACATGAACCATCGACTGTATAAAATCAGTTGCTAAAGATGGACTTCTATAAAATCGTCCTAATTTCGTAGCATAGATATGCCCTTAGAAACAGGTCCCTCACATGCCCATGCTCTGTCTTGACCACTAGCCCAGAATTCGGATTGACAGCTCTGACTTTGAAAACAAGGTGTGACCAGGACGAACAGCTTCCGACCAACCAGCTGCCTAACCGACTGGCTTGTCTGGAGCATGTGCAGTAAGGGGTGACATAGTTGCTGATCTTGCACATGCTCCCTGTTGTCCTTTACCCAAAGCTGTGATTTTGCAGACACACACTCCCACACGCTCGGCTCTTTGCCAGCAGCCAGGGCAACTTTTATTTTCTTTTTTTGGAAGCAATCCCAAGTTCTTACTGAGCCTGCTCAGGGCCCACAGCAGCTGTCGCAGGGAGGAGTGACTTCTCCTTGTTCAGAATGGAGATCAGAGCTACAAAGCAGAGACTGGAGAATTGTCTCTAGTGATACAGTGTTGACTCCACACACACACCACTATCCACCCCCGATGGGAAGGACAACAGTGAGCTGCCACCCTGGGCTGGGGAGGGACCATTTGCACCCTGGGGGAGATGGAAAATGATCCCCTGACTCTGGATTTTTAATCCTCAGGTTAAAAGGAGCCAATACTTTAACCACAGATTTTTCTTTAAAAATTCCTGACAGCAAAATAAAAAACAACAATAAAATGGGCTCCCCTGTTACTTTATCGCCCGTGCTCCCGCCACCAGCGAGATGGCACTAAACTCCCAACTCATGGGACGAACCATTTCCCTCTTGGGAGGAACTCATGCTGCATAAAATGCCAAAGGTTCAAAATTGACCTGTTTAATTTTCTTCCTCTATATTTTTAAATTTGAATCCTTCAAAAGTTTTCTCTTCTCTTTAGTGACGGGGGAGTATTTACCATATCAATGGGTTTGAGGATTTTATTAGGGATCCCTCCCCCCTTTCCAGCTGAGAATGGGCCCCGCCAAAGTGGCAGTTATGGCAGTTGAACTGACCCTTCCCCCACCCCAACTGCCCACCTGAGATGCCAAATGGGAAAGGGGCTCAGAAGCCGTGGTCAGGCCTGGCCTGGGGGGACTTTAATCCCCTTCAGTCTGCCGCAGGGTAGAGGTTAATTGGGGCTGGCTGTCCTGTCTCCACTGGGGCACATGGAGGGGGTGATTCTGGAGCGAGTTAATGGCTGAGGAGGGGGAATCCTCCATCGAGAGGGAAACCCCAGGCTGGTTAAGGCTGCTGATCCCCCTCCCCCTCTGAGGGGACAGTTGGGGGTGCAAAAGGAGGGCTGGCCAACTGCCATAACAGGGCCAACTTTAGGAAGTGCGGGGCCCAATTCTAACAGTTTTGATGACTAAAACAAAAAAAAAAAAAAACACTTGTTAAACAAACCCCTTTCTCTTTTCAGATCGTATGTACTTGCATGAGAATAAATAATAGAACAAATGTGATCATACATACATGTGCATCAATATAGTTGAATTAGCGTGATGTGCACTTTCGATAATAGGGAAAATAGATCTGTTTCTGATAGCTGTGAACAAAGTCTCCGCTACCTGTGGGTCCGGCGCTTCATGGCGCAGATTGCTCACGACTCAGTGAGGCTCCCGACACAGCGTGGGTCGACGCCACGCTGTGCAGATCAGAAGTTGGATGCTTGTGGGGGAACCCGCCCGGCCGCATACTGTCCGGGTTAGGCCCAGGGCGCCGTCGGATCTGGCAGAAGGTCTAAGTGGCCGGTCCGTGTAACAGCTGCGATGACAGCTACCATACTCCCTGGTACTATCCCCAAACGCCTGCCCAAACACCTTCTTATCCCACCGAAGGTCCTGCCGGTGCTGAGAACGCTTGGTACGCCGTAGTCCTCCACAGCACAGCCTCATCACCTCAGCTCCTTGTGCCTCTTGGTCCTACCTTCTCAGCAATTCCTCTCCTCTGCTCGCCCATCTCGCTGACTGGCAGGCCTCCTGTAAACCCAGGTGCCCTGATTTAGCCGCTCTAATGGCTGCAGTGATCAATCAGTCCGGTCCGCCTATTGGCTCTAGCGCAGTCCTGAGTAACCTAGACCCTGCTCTAGGGCACAGTCGGTTGACAGAAAACATCAGCCAGGACCGAGGATTTGCCCTCTACCAGACCTCCGTAACCACACTAGCCCTGGTCTGTCAGTCAATATGTAGCAAGGATTTCTTCCTAATGTTTATGTCATTAAACATATAAAAATATTTCCTTAATTAAATATAAAATTGCCCCCCATCCTTCCCCGCACCCAGTGCCGCCCGCCCCATGGAAACAAACCGCCTACGCCAGGCTCCACCTCATGTGAAACAAGGTTGGGGGGAAGAAGACGGCACACTGGGGTGACCAGATGCACAGCAGGTAAAATAGGACCTCCCTCCTCCCTACAGGCCCCGACCCACCACCACCTCTCACTGCGCCTAACTCCCCGCGCTTGCTGCATCCCGCACTAGTTAGCCCCAACCACTCGGCCTCCTTCAACCTCTCCGCCGATCCGCGCCAGAAAGAACCCCGCATGACGCCCGCCCCTAGAACTCTGCTGATTGCAGTGCGCTCGTCCACGACCACGCACTCTGCCCCGCATCCCGCCCAAAAGTAGAAACGCCTCATTCAAAGCAACGCCAGGGTGACTAATATCTGGCTTTATCACGAGCAGTCCTCAAGGAGTTTAGATAAAGTCTCTGCATGATGTCATGGTTGGTATAACTTATATGACTTTTTATGACCTTGGTAAGGACGTTATAAGCAGCCCCAAAGTAGTGCAATAATAAAGAGAAAAATGTCTTTTTGCAGGAGTCAACATAAGATCTTCCTCCCACTTGTAATCAGTTCCGCTTGATGAAGTGAGGTGAATTAGAAGGGTGAAGCATAAGCACTCCAGACAGCTGCACGACCACCTGTGGAGAGGTGCGGAGCCAGACCAGGAGAACTTGTCAGCGCTGAGTGACAGAGGGGACTGGTGCAGGCTTCGGGCTGGGCAGGGTGACGTGAGGAAGGGTGGAGGTAGCACGCGTGGAGGGAGGGCGGAGCGTGAGGGTGCAGGTGTGGAGGAGTGCGTGAGGGGGGGGCAGGCTCGGGACAGAGTTTGGGCCAGAGAGGGGTGTAGTGCTGCGAGAGGAGGGACTGCGCCAGTCCCACATGTGCTTCCGGCCTTTCGTGCCCACAACCATAGCCCCGGTGGGGAACGTGGCGGCCCTGCCCGCTGTTTGCAGGAGTCTGGCTTGGGGGAAAACCCATCAAACTCTGGTTTTACTCTTTCATTGATGGGTCACTTTAACCCCTTACACACCCTTTCCTGCCTCTCTCAGCCCCCTTTTCTACTAGGCTTGTTTGATCTTTTCGGTGGAGCCAGATGAAAACCACAAACCCCAGTGTGAGCAACCTGCTGGAAGACTAGACTGAACCCACCACCCAGCCAGTCCATTCCAGAGCTCAGGACTGAGGGCAAATGTTCCCCCACCCCCAGGCCACCTGTTTCCACTCCTGGCCTCTCCCAGCGCTGCCAGTGAGTCTGTGTGGCTGCATCAGGCGGGATTTCAACCGGAGCCACTGCCCTCCACTAAATTCACCCCTGTTTTGCAACCACTCTGCACCAAGAGCACCTTCCTTCCCTGCCCTAGAGCTGCTAGATGGCTAGAAAGCTGAGATGGGCATTTGATTGATCTGGAATATTATCATGCCCCTGCCCTCAAAAAACTTTAATATCCACACAGCTTTGGGGGAGGGGGGAATAGCCCCCCCCAAGCCAGTCTAATTTATTGTTGTAGGGCAAACGAAGGAGCCATAGTTTAATGGAAATATTCAGCCCCTACAGCAGTCTTGAAGCAGGGAAAGCAGTGTTGATGGGAAGGGAACTGGTTTGGATAGGAGCCCCAGTCCCCTTCCTTTGCAAAATAATTTGGAGAGGGGAATCAGATCACTCCATGCGTCAGTTTCCCCTCTTGTGGAGGGGGGAGATAAGTCTCAGCCTGCCAAGTTGCAGACCTTTCGCATTCTCCCCTGTTGATGTATTTGATTTCCTCCTCCAAACCTCCCTCTCTCTCTCACCTGGAGTTCACAGCACTCAGTACAGGCTCAGGGCTTTTCTCCTGGGTTACATTACATGATCTCGACTTTAGTTTTGAAACAGACACAGGCAGGCACAAACTCACCCTCAAAGAGCAACACCATGAAAACCACAACACCAACCCAATATTACAAACCTGCGGGGAATCACAGGGTCAGACGCTCACCGTTGGAAACCCCAGCAGCTGCTCAGGTGGCTGAGGTCCACTGCAGAGATTCCTGTCTCCCACCGGAACAGAAGCTTCCTCGGCGTCTCCTCCAGGTAAGTGCTGGGGGGAGGGGAGGGGAAGGAAGGCTGCAAAGCACATGCGCCTTCTTCCCCCTCCTGACCTGCAACACCCACACGGCTGCCTCTGCCTCAGCCCTCTGCCGGCCTGCGTCTCCCGTTGCCTAGCAACAACAGCTGCTGCTTCTGGGAGACGCAGAACTTTGCTTCCGGGAGAGACGCTGCAAGCGCGGGGTCCAATTTGGGGGAATTGGGCAAATCGGCCTAAAGCCAGCCCTGCGCCATAACTGCCACTTTGGATGGTCCCACTCTCCCAGGTGGCAGGGGGTTATCCTTACACAAGCCCCAAATCTATCACTGTGGTAAAAATTCCCCTTTGCTACGGGGAAGAGGGAAAATGAAAAGGGTCTGATTGTTCAGAAACCCCAAACCAACATTAAACAGGTGAAATTTCAGCCTTCGCCACTTAATCCCCCTGTGACATTGCACTCCATACGCTTTCTGAAAATATGCTTCTGAATGCGAATATGACATAACTGGAATATGCTTTATGCTACATATGCCATGTAACATATCGTTGCAAAGGTTACGATCTACTGAATATAGTCATCCTATTTGTATGCATGGATCATTTTTATATCTGAAGTTATGAACATTGGCTCTATTCTTGTATTTTAAGCGTTTGCTGTGAGAGACATGAGAGAGGTTTGGCCAACCTAATGTGAAGGGACTATTCAAATAATTAGAAGTACTTGACTGACAGTGGATTTAGGGAGATGCCAAGCCACATCTGCTGAGCTAACATGTAAACAATGGCCTTGACCTGCAAAAAGCTGACTCATTCATGGACATGTGACTTCCCCATGTGTCTATAAACTCCATCTTGCTGCTGTGACTTTGCACAGAAGAACAAAGGGGTTCCCCTCCCCCAAGAACGAGAATACAAAAGGTCCTGGAAGCCTCTCCATTTTGTCTTCAGCTGGCTCAAGAGGCTGCCAGTTAGGAGAACACCCCTGTTTATCACCCGAGATGTAAGCTGGAACTAATAAGGACTGTACCAGAGAAAAAGATTGGGCCCAGGCTAGGAAAGAATCCAGTCTGTGAAACATGTTTACTGGAACATCTTTGAGGGTGAGATATTACCTGTAACTAGAGCCTCAGTGTATTAAGTTAGCCTCCTACTTTTTATAGTTAATAAAATCACTTTTATTCATAAATGCAGAGTAAGTGATTAATACCTGGGGGAGCAAACAGCTGTGCATATCTTGCTATCAGTTTTACAGAGGGCGGTCAGTTTACTAATTTACCCTGTATAAACTTTATACATAGTAAAATGGATTTATTTGGGGTTTGGATCCCATTGGGAGCTGGGTGTCTGGGTGCTGAGGATAGGTAACTCGCTGGGCTGTTTTCAGTGAAGCCTGCAGCTTTGGGGGCATGGCCCAGACGCTGAGTCGGTGTTGGGCAAGTCTAGCTCACAAGACAGGAGTCTGGGGGGCTCAGGCTGCAGAGAAAACTGACTCAGAGGCAATTCCTGCACATCAGATGACAGTCCCAAGCAGATCTCTGTGATCCAACCATAATGATAAACTGACCCTGGAGTCCATGCTGACCACTTAGCAACTGTCACACGAGACCAGATAATACACCAAGAGAGTCTGTCTGCTTGGGAAATTGCCAAAGGTGATGGAGGGGAGGGATGGGGATGGCACTCAGGGAATAGGGGTGGAGTATGGTTTCAGGTTGTCTCCACTGTACTGCAGGAGAATTTCAGCTTTCATTACAAGTTTCTAACCCTCATGATAGCAGCAAAAACCTTGAAAACATGAAACCAGTGCACCCTAACAACTCAGAAACCTAAAGTGAGTAAAGACTTTCACCTTTCATAGTTTTAGAACGGCCTCATGAGTTTTAACCATTTGGGGCTGGCAACCTGTTTAGCTAACATGTACTCCTCAGGCAGGTTAGTCATAGTACAGCTCAGGTTCACCAGCAGGAGAGAGAGACAATAACTCTTATCTGCTTTGGGGTTTGATAGTGAGTCAAGATGTCAGATAACCAGACTCAACAGGTGTATTGATTGGAAGTGAAGTCAGTATAATTGTGAGTTTAACCACGGTTCCTCTTGGAATGTTGAACGGCTGTGTCCCACCTGTTCTCCAGCCAGCGGTGCCTTTTACACTGCTTAGCTGTGAAAGCAACCACTTCTGGCCTGCTCTCACAGCCTCCACCATGTGAATTACTCCCAGCAATATTATGACTCCAATAGCCTATGACTCCTGAATTACACTGCAGAGCAACACCAACAAATTCCTAGTCCCAGACCCTCTTCCAGAAATGTACAACATGTACGGTCCAGCCTTCTCCTGATGCCACGAGCAGAGAGAAAGAGAAGACGATTTGGGGGCACCTCTTCCCCTTTCTTCTAGTTCATTCTCTTGTGAAAGAATCATCCCCAGCTGAGTTTTAAGATACATAAGGTCTGTCTAGACCAGGGGTCTCAAATACGCGGCCCACGGGCTATTTCCTGTGGCCCACCAGGCTTCCCTTCCTCTACTCCCCCTCTCCCCAGCATGCCGCATCCCCACTCCTCTGCCTACCTGCAGGCACTTCCTGCTGCTAAACAGATGGTTGGCGGTCCTTAGCACTTTCCAAGAGGGGGAGTGGGAAGCCACATGCTCAGGGGAGGAGGTAGAGAAGAGGTGGGGCAGTGGCAGGGATTTGAGGAAGGGATTGAGATGGGGGCAGGGAAGGAGTGGAAAAGAGGCAGGGCAGGGGCCTGGCCTCATGGAAGAGGTAGAATGGGGGAGGGTACAGGGACGAGGGGGCGAGGTGTCAGCCATGTGGCCGTTGGGCCAATGTATTAGTCCTCATATGGTCCTCCTGGTGATTTGAGTTTGAGATCCCTGGTCTAGATGGAAACCTTAAGCTGTTCCTTTGTTAAAATGCAGATTTCTCACAATCTTTCCCCTACCCAAATAACAGCCCGTTAACCAGGTGATAGTCCATTAGATTTTGCTGATATTTGGCTGAGGGGTCAGTCTGCCTTTTTGTCTCTGAGGAACTGGGCTGTGGGTGTTCTCCAGACCTGCAACACGTCTAAGTAACATCTCACAGTAATGTAGATAAATCTCTGTATTAAGCATCTTCACATAACTTTCATATGATTTTGTACTATGCCTCTTTGCAGACACCACTTTAGGGAGGAAGGAGGGGTGTGGTCGCAGCTGTACCTTGTTCTTATGGAATACCCGTATATGGGGATTCCGCTGTCAAGGCCCGAAGCTCAGATACTCATCTTGCCGAAGTAACAGCGACGAGGAGGGCTGTCTTCCAGGAAAGGTACAGCAGCAAGCAGGTGGCCAGTGGTTCGAAAGGAGCACCCATAAGCTTGGCTAGCACCAGGTTGAGATCCCAGGTAGGGGTTGGGCATCTGACTTGAGGGAACAAACATTCCAATCCCTTGAGGAACCTTGAAACTATGAGGTGAGAGAAGATTGATCATTTTCCCCTGGGTGGAAGGCAGAGATGACTGCCAGATGCACCTTTATGGAAGAGACCGCTAGGTCCTGTTCTTTCAGGGACCAGAGGTAGTCCAGGATAGTAGGAACAGACACCTGCCTGGGGACTGAGTTACACTGAGTGCATCAGCAGGAGAGACGCTTCCACTTGGCCAGATATGTCATCCTAGTGGAAGGCTTCCTACTGCCCAAGAGCACCTCTTGGACCGAGGCAGAGCAACGCAACTCAGACTGGCTCAACCACGCAGCACCATGCTGTGAGATGAAGAGACTGCAGGTCTGGATGGTGAAGCCTGCCGAAGTCCTGTGTTATGAGATCCGGCCAGAGTGGCAGGGGAATCGGGTCTGCCACTGAGAGGTCGAACAATATGGTGTACCAGTGCTGCCTTGGCCAGGCTGGAGCAATCAGGATCAGGTGGGCACTGTCCCTGTGGAGCTTGAGTAGGACTCTGTGGATGAGAAGAAACGGTGGGAAGGCATAGAGTAGGTGCCTCTTCCATGGGATCAGGAATGCGTCTGAGAGGGAGCTCGGGGAGCATCCCTGGAAGAAGCAGAACACCAGGCATTTCATGCTCTCTCGGGAGGCAGAGAGGTCTATGTGGGGAAACCCCCACTTCTGGAAAACGGAATGGATGACGTCCGAACAAATCGACCACTCGTGAGACAGGAAGGATCTGCTGAGGTGATCCGCCACCGTTTTGGACTCCTGGCAGAAAAGACGCTATCAAATCAATCGAGGGGGCTATGCAAAAGTCCCAGAGGTGGAAGGCTTCTTGACAAAGGAGGGAGGACCGTGCTCCGCCCTGCTTGTTTATGTAAAACATGGCTGTTGTGTTGTCTGTGAACACTGATATACAATGGCCTTGGAGATGGTCTCGAAACACCTGGCATGCTAGACGGACCACTCTCAGCTCCCGCACATTGATGTGTAACGCCAGCTCTTGAGGCGACCAGAGGCCTTGAGTGCGGAGGCCCTCGAGGTGGGCACCCCAACCGAGACGACGCGTCCGTGGTTAGGGCCATTGAGGGTTGCGGTGGGTGGAATGGCATCCCTGCACAGACTAGAGTGGGGTTTAGCCACCAGGTTAGGGAGCCTAGAACCTTCCGGGGAATAGTGAGCACTGAGTCCAGGTTGTCTCTGCGTGGTTGGTATATTGAAGCAAGCCAGGTTTGAAAGGGATGGAGGTGTACCCTCACTTGCTTGGTCATGAAGGTGCAGGAGGCCATGTGATCTACTAGGCTGAGGCAGGTGTGCACTGACATTGTCGGGAAGGTTTGAAGACCTCAAATAATTGAAGCCATTGCTTGAAATCGCAACTGCGGGAGGCAGGCTCTGGCCAGATTGGAGTCCAGAACCGCTCCGATGAAGTCTATTCTCTGCATGGGTGTCAGAGTGGACTTCTCTGTGTTGATCATCAGGCCTAGGCTCCCGAAGAGGTCTTTGACGATGCACAGGTGCTGCAACACTTGTAACTGGGAAGTTCCTCGAATGAGCCAATCGTCGAGCTACAGGTAGACATGTATCCGACGACGCCGGAGGGAGGCGGCGACTACAGCCATGCATTTTGTGAACACACGAGGAGCCGTAGAAAGGCCAAACGGAAGTACAGTGAACTGAAAGTGTTGATAGTTGACCACAAAACGGAGGTACCAACTGTGTGGTGGATAAACTGCAATGTGGAAATACGCGTCCTTCATAGCGAGGACGGCATACCAGTCTCCTGGATCCAGGGGTGGGATAATGGTCCCCAGGGTTACCATGCGGAACTTCAGCTTTATCATGAATTTGTTGAGTTCTCGCACATCTAGGATCGGTTGTAGACCTCCCTAATCCCCAAGGCAAAGGAAGTAGTGGGAATAAAACCCCTTGCCCCTCATGTCTTTTGGCACCTCCTCTATGGCTCCCATGGCTAGGAGCGACTGGACCTCTTGTAAGAGGAATTGCTTGTGAGAGGGGCCCCTGAAGAGGGGTGGGGAGGGAGGGAGGGTGGGAAGGCGGGGTTGAAAGAAACTGGAGGTGGTATCCCACTTCCACCGTGCGCAGGACCCAACGATCTGAAGTTAGCTGGGACCAGGCAGGGAGGAAATGGGAGAGGCGGTTGAAAAAGGGAGAAGGATCCGGTGGAGCAACTGGTGGGTTGCCCTTGGGCATCCCATCAAAAGTTCTGCTTGGGCCCCGCTGGTGGTTTAGGGGGTGCCTGATTTTGACCTCCTTGAGGGCCAGACTACCTCCGACAATTCCTTCTGCTAAAGTCCTGACGCGGCCTAGGCGGGGCGTAAGGGCGGTGTGGCTGGGGGGAAGGTCCTGCGTTGGGTCACTGGAGTGTGCATACCCAGCAAGCGCATTATAATGTGATTGTCCTTCAGACTTTGCAGTCTGGGGTCAGTCTTATCTGAGAACAGGCCCTGACCTTCGAAGGACAAATCCTGAATAGTTTGTTGTAATTCAGGGGGAAGGTCTGATACCTGGAGCCAGGAGATATGCCTCATTGTCACTCCTGACACCAGAGTTCTGGCTGCAGAGTCTGCTGCATCCAGAGAGGCTTGGAGGGAGGTTCTTGCTACCTTTTTACCCTCCTCAAGTAGGGCCGTAAATTCTTGATGGGACTCCTGGGGAAGAAGTTCCGTAAACTTCCCCAAGGACACCCACATGGTGTTAAAGTTATATCTACTTAGGAGGGCTTGTTGGTTTGCCACTCTAAGTTGGAGGCCCCCGGCCGAGTATATTTTGCGGCCTAGGAGGTCCATGTGCGTGGCCTCCTTTGACTTAGGAGCTGGGGCTTGCTGGCCATGACGCTCCCTTTTGTTCACCGATTGCACCACTAAAGAGCAAGGAGGTGGGTGAATGCAGAGATATTCATACCCCTTTGAGGGGACCATATATTTTCTCTCTACTCTCCTTGCTGTAGGTGGAATCGAGGCTGGGGATGGCCAAATGGTGTCCGCATTAGCCTGTATGGTGCAGATAAACGGAAGAGCCACTCTAGTAGGTGCATCAGTCGATAGGATGTCCACGACAGGGTCCTCTATTTCAGGGACCTCCTCCATCTGTAAGTTCATATTCTGAGCCACTCGTCTCAAAAGGTCTTGATGGGCCCTGAGATCAATTTGTGGAGGGTCTGAGGAGGATGTTCGCGCCACCACCTCATCAGGCAAGGAGGAAGAGGAGGAGGAGAGGCCCGGGACCACGGGGTCCTGTGGGGGCTCCTGTACTTGGAGTGTCATCTGCATCAGGTGGAAGCTGGGTGTCTGCAGATGGTATCGGAGCCTCATCCGTGCCCGGGGGGCGGGGGGCTTACTGTTGCCTCTGGTACCCGATGTTCTGACAGGGCTGACCGTGGAGCCACCGATGGAGCACCTTAGGCTTGGTGGTATGCCCACGGTGTCCAGAAGGACCAGTGATGAGGTCTTTGCTCGTGGCTCTGGCTCTCTGGAAATATATGGCTGGGGACATTAGTCACGCTTCTGAGGATAGGGTGTGGTACCAGCCTGTGATGACACCGATGTGTGTCTTGATGGCCACGGCAGTGCCGATAGACCCTGGGAGGGTGCCACTGTTCTGGATGCTTGATCCCGGAGTGGTACCAGGAGCTATAACGGTACCGCAAGCGAGACTGGGACCTTCTACCGTAGCGGTGTTGGGAGGTTGACTGGGATCTCAAGTCCCTTCGTCTGGAGTGACTGCGGGATACACGGTGCTGAGAGCGGTGCCGTGAGTCGGATCGGTACTGGGAGTATCTGGCCGGCGAACGAGATATCGAACAGTGCTGCAAGTGCAACAGGTACCACAATGGAGAGTGGTGCCGGGACAGCGAGTGGTGCCAGGAGCGGGAATGGCATGATCGAGAGCATCTGTGAGACCGTGATCTTGAACGACGTCTCTCTGTTGGACCAATGGAAGGTGGCCTTATTAGGGCCGGTTTCCTGATGGATTGTATGACCTGCACCGACGGTGCTGGGGGTTGAGGCCGTGTCGACTCCGTCATGGCGATGAGCTCCCTTGCCATGGAGAAGGTCTCCGGTGTAGAAGAGAGGACAAGCTCAACCACAGCATGGGAGCTGTCAGGCACCGGACTCAATGGCCCCTGTGGGACCGGAATCAATGGTGCCGCGCTCAGTGGAGCCGCAATCGGTGGTGCCACAATCGACGGTGCCACGGCAGATGACAGTGCAGGACGAACCGTCTTCGAAGAGCGCTCCTTCTGTGGAGCTGAAGCTGCTGGAGCGCTATGTTGCTTCCTGGGTCTCGGGGACAGGGAGTGGGGCCGAGCAGATGTCAGTGCCGGTAAGGGTCGGTGCCGGGGCTCCTTCTTGGTACCGGAGCAGTCCAGGGCTGAAGGGGCGCTCCTTACAGAAGCAGTCTGTTGGGCGGTCGGTACCGACACTGCAGGACTAAGTGCTGACTCCATGAGGAGCTGTTTCAGTCGAAAGTCCCGCTCCTTCTTCATCCTTGGTTTAAATGACTTGCAGATGCGGCACTTATCGGTAAGGTGGGATTCCCCTAGGCACTTGAGGCAGGAGTCGTGGGGATCCCCTATTGGCATCGGCTTTTGGCACGCCAAGCACGGTTTGAATCCCGGTGCCTTGGGCATGGGCCCGTACCGGGGTGGAGGAAAGGGGCTAATCCCCGATCCACCCTTAACCTATATACACTAACTATAAATACAACAACTAATACTAACTATAACTACAAGAACTCGAACTAGACACACAATAAGCAGCAAAGAACTATGAGCAGCTAAGGATGTGGAGATCAGCAAAGACGCGCTCCACAGTTCCAACGACCGTCACGGGCGGTAAGAAGGAACTGAAGCGCCGTTGGGTTGGCAGGGTATATATCCGGCGCCATAACGGCGCCACTCCAGGGGACGACCCAGCCGACCCACAGAGTGTTGCTAGGATAAAAAATCTTCCAACGAACGTGCACGTGGCATGCGCACACCTAATTGGAATTGATATGAGCAAACATTCAAAGAAGAAAAATGTCTTTTTGTTAGGAGTAGAATAAGATCTCCATCACCCACTCCCTTAATCAATTGCCCTGTTGAATAAACGAGGTGTAAATGAGCAAGGTGTGGAAGGCAGCACCTCCAGACAGTTGCAACCCTTGGAGAGGGGATGGAAGCCAGACCCAAGGCCAATAAAACGTGTCCAGTGGGCTTGTTAAAGACGAGCAGACATACTGACAGCCTCAGGGGTTAGAAGCAAGCACCTTGTTTTAGAAAAACCCTCTTTGCAGCACTGGGACAACACCCAGTAGAAAGAAGGACAAAGGACCAACAGACACAGACACAGATTTTGAATCTGGTACAGATTTGCATGAGAGGGAAGCTGCTATAAATGTGAGGTGTCTTGCAGAGGACACTGAGTCTCGTCTTGTCAACATGGGAGCATCGATCCGAATCGGCAGAAGCCCAGCTCCACCCTCTCCCCCATCTAACTGACCTGGCCAGTGCAGTTAGGGGGAGAAACTAATTGGTAACAAGACAGACTGTGCTTGTGTGTGAGTGCATGAGTGTAATATATATATATCATATGCATATGATACAGTGTTAATTAATACAGGTATTACTAATAAATGTGGTGGTTGACCTTATTCCCCCTGAAATGATCCTGTACAGTACTTTAAGTACAACAGTAGAATCATATAACTTTACATAGAATGTTGCCTCCCATATTGAAAGAGGACAATAATGTTCAGCAAATTATGAGTTTTCAAATGATACTTCAAAAAGCATACTTTTGTACAAAATTGATCATTATCCTGATAAGGGGTGAACATAGAGGTAGACTGTCATAGTAATAGAAAAAGGTTAGTATGTATCCACTCTGGGGAAATATTTTGCAGCACATACGTCTTTACTCTGTTCCAAACTCTAAGCTCATTTTTGCTCATATTTGTATTCTCCTGATTCAGAAGACAGAACATTCCAGATTCCGCAGACCTTAAACACCTTTTCTTATTTAATTATGCACACAACAGTTTATATGGCAGTAAACCATAGCACATAAGTAGCATAAAACCATAGAAAAATTTGCACCAACTGTACCTAGCACACAGTTCGTATTTGGCAAACCTTTACAGAGTGTACATCTTGCATCTGACAGATGTCACGAATGCAATGAACAAAGGTTACAACAATTCAACTACAGTACATTTGTACAATAAATCTTAGCATGAGCACTGAGTATCCTGGATGATTTTACCTAGTTTAGAGTTCCAACACCCTCATTTCTTGAGTAGAAATAATGGTTAAGAGCAGATTACAACTCGGCTGAACTACAGCTGGCATAACCAGCTCCAGAAAGGAAGGCAAGATGGGTGCTTCTCATCAACATCATCTCCCAAGAGTGACTGGAATGAAACAAAGTCAGCACTAGAGGGAAGATTAAAGGTCTTCACTTACACACAGGGCAGTGCAGTCATTTCAGTCTCATATTTCTCTTGTATTATTTTATTCCCTCCAGGAACGTTGAGATAACAGTGACAGAAAGTCCCATCTCATCATTGCCCTCTGACAGAGAGGAATGGCCACAGATTACTCGAGCTTGAGGAACGGGGAGACAATGCTGCTCAGTTTGATCTGTGGATGTTGCTGGGACTAGTTTCTCTCCCTCTCTATTTCAGTGTCTGTCCTCTCTCTTAGCTGCAGCCCATAATGTCCACAATGGAATGTTTCAGTACCTCTAGGGTTAAATGCTCCCATCTCAAGGAGCACACAAATTATTTTAAGAAACCCAGCACCTAAACTCGTATCTGCTTAATGAAGAGGTGGGAACATTTCAGAGTGGGAGCAAGTTCTCCCTCTTTTACAGGCTTTGGGAACAGGGTGAAGTGAGAGAATGAAGAGGTTCCCTCCATCAAACACCAGAGTCAGGAGTCTCTATTCTGAGTGGGTGCTCTGGTGTTTAGTAAGATATGATGAGCGAGTAAAGCACTTCCCACACTCAGCGCAGGAATATTGTCGCTCTCCTGAATGGGTTTTGAGATGTTCAGTGAGAGATGATGAGTGAGCAAAGCACTTCCCACACTGAGTGCAGGGGTAGGGTTGCTCTCCTGAATGGATTCTCAGGTGGTTGGTGAGGCCTGACGATTGGGTGAAACTTCTCCCACACTCAGTGCAGCAATAGGGTTTCTCTCCAGTGTGGATTCTCTGATGGCTCTTGAGATGATGTATATAGACAAAGCCTTTTCCACAGTCAGAGCAGCAATGGAGTTTCCCAGTGTGGACTCGCTGGTGCCTAGAGAGACTTCCGGGATGAAGGAATTTTCTCCCACACTCAGCACAGGGATGAAGTCTCCCCGGAGTATGGGTTTCCTGGTGTCTCCTTAGACTTTGAAGGAGACTGAATTTTTTCCCACACTCAGCACAGCAATGAGGCTGCTCCCCAGTGTGGATCCTCTGATGTCTGATCAGATGTTCTCGTAGGCAGAACTTTTTCCCACACTCATGGCACAAGAACGGTCTCTCTTTGCTGTGGATTTTCTGGTGTCTAGTAAGATTTGCTGCAACTTTGAAGCCTTTCCCACATTGGTTACAATGATGGGGTCTCTGTTCCGAGTGAGTGGTCTGGTGCTTACGAAATGTTGATGAATCCATAAATTGCTTTCCACACTCAGCACAGGCATAGGGTCTCTCTCCTGAGTGGATTCTTTTGTGGACAGTAAGACCTATTATTTGGAAGAATCTTTTTCCACACTCAGCACAGCAATAGGGTCTCTCTCCCGTATGTATCCTCTGGTGGGAAGTGAGCTGTGATAACCGGTTGAATATCTTCCCACACTCCAAACAGTGATGGGCTCTCTTCTTTCGGTGAACTTTCCCATGTGCCCTGAACTCCTTCTTCTTCCTAAAGCTCTCCCCACACTTGCTACAGTGATACAGTTCCTGTCTCCTATGAACCATCCAGTGGTGACTTATCACGTCTCCTTGCACCTTGAATTCTTCCCTGCACACACGGCAGGTATATAGGATCTTTCTGGACTCAGCTTTTCCCTCGGCAGGAGGCTCTAGAGATGGCCTGGATCTCATCTGATGGCATCTTGGAGTAGCTGACTCATTCCTAGTCAGATTTTTCCTCTGCCTTTGTGGCATGCACTGCCTCTTGTGCTGTCTTCTCCACTCAGTTTTCTGGGAATAGTTCTTCCCTGATGTCCCTGGGAAAGGCCTGAGTGGCTCCAGGTAATCAGGCCCTTCCTCAGGTATCTGCCCCTCAGCTCTGCTCTGGTTCATCACCCCTGCTTGGTGGGGAAGAAAATCCAGATGTTATTTCTTGTGCTGCTGACAAAGGGAAACCACTAATATTCCCAGCAGGGGGATGTGCTTGAGAACACTCCACACCCCTCCCTCAGAACAGAGTGACCATCGTCACTTCAGTGCAAGAGGCCAAACTCCCAGGGTCCTCAGTGCTGGGGAAGGAGGAGATGGTCAGTATCCTATAGGCCCTGATAATAGTCCTCCAAATCAATGAACATGAGAATCAGCCCCCACAATTCTCTCCCTACTCTGAGGCCCATGTCACTGGGGAAAACAGCATCACCATACACCAGCACTGACATCCCTCTCCCGAGACACACATGGAAAACTCACACTGGGATCCCAACGGCTCTGTGTTCTTTGGAAAAATGGGGGAGAGGGAGAAAGTGGGGGAATCTGCATAAGGGAAGAGAGGGAGTTTCTAGGAGGATGTGAGGGTGAGAAGCTGTAGCATCTCTCATGTTTGGGCTTCAATCCCTACTGTAATGCTCTGTGAGGGGAGAGTTTGTAGCTGACGGAGGATTCCTGAAATGAGCTGGTGGAAAGAACAGAGCTGGTTCCCTACCTGCTCCAGGGGAAGAGCTTTGTATGAGGAAGAAGCCCAAGGAGCTTTCAATTGCTGGCCAGTCCCAGGTCTCTTCTGCATCTGGAAAATCTGCACCAAGACAAAAGCTCTTTGGCTCACTTCATATGAACCAAATGAGTATCAGTGAGAAAAGCTGTTTCCCCTACACTGTAAATTACTCATTTATGTTCATTGTTGGACAGTGGGTTCTGCAATGCACAAAAGGAGAAGCTATTTGCAGCTTGATTGTTACTTTGTACTGTAGTAGCACAACTGTGATCATGGTTCAGTAGTACCAGGTGCTGCACAAAATTACAAGAGAGACCACCCTGGTGTTGAAGAGCGTATACACAAAATACATAAAGGGAGGGAGAGAGCCTGAGTCAAAGGAGTAATTTGCTGTTGTAATAATTGGGCTCACAAGCTGACCCTAATTGGCCGTTTAATTGTAAACACTGGGAAAAAGTTTATGAAGTGTTACATTATCCTACAACAATAAAAGCTGATGGGAAAAGGTGCAAAATATAAACAAGATGACAGAATTAGTCCAAAAAAGGCCTATAATGCAATTCAAGGGCTGTGTTAAAATGATGGCTGTAAACAAGAGAAATGTGGAACTGGACATTAATGAACCAATATGAATAAATTAAAATTTAGGCGTAACTGGAAGAAAAAACAATGAGGGGCTGGGCTATTTTGCCCATTACTTCCTTTTGGGGTTTCTCAAAAGCAAACACTTTTGGGGAGAAGTAAAAGAGCAGAACTGAATGCAACCCTTGCTGACTAAAAAACCAGCATCAGCAAGTGTATGACAACAACTACTATGGTGAACAATATCATCATGCTACCACCCTGATCCTCTTTTTGGACCCCAGATCTTCGTCATCCTAATCTTAAGAGATCTCCTAACAAGAATGGACCAGAAAGAGGGAGCCAGAGGATATTGCCACCATTACCAGTTCTGGCTAACTCCCCAAAATCACCTGGAATGAGAGATTTTTGTCCCTCTGTCCCTCTTAAATCCCATGAATTCCTTTTCATTCCCCACATTTCTTCTCTTTTTTATGTTTCTCCCTTTGCCTTCTACTAATAAGAGTCTGCCTTAGCCTGTCAAAACTGCCATAGTTTGCAACCGTTCTGTAAGCCTGTGATCAAAGAGGCAGGGAAACGCATTGTCCAGAACAGACCAATGCTGGACAGGTTTGCCAGGCAGGCCTCCAACTGGCTGATCAGACCCTGTGCCCTGCCTGTGTTTCTCCAGCCATGAAGCAGCAAGTAAGAGTAAACCTGAGACAGAAGCCGCATGTTCTATCTTTGCTGTTCTTTTCTCTTCTGCCTTGAGTGGCTTTGTCTTGTTTTGTCTCCTAGGAAATGGGATTGAATTTTATAATATCAACAACAGCTCCAGCCCATTTCAACTAACTGCTCCTCTTTCCCCCAAAAGGACAGTTATTACCATCTTTAATACCATTTAAAAGACTTTCAAACAGAGGCCTTTTGTCTAAAGAATCTCTCCGGGTAAAGAGAAAGGCAACAAGGGACATTGTCATAAGAATAGAAAAAAATTTCATGGTGTTTTCCATGGTATTGAACAGGCTACTGTCTCTGTATTCCAAACCCAAACCTTATTTAACACTCTTTAATGTTGGCCATAACAGTGTCATGTTAACACTGTTGTCTCTTTGGGCCCATATAGTCTATATGAATTAATACAATATTGTCCAAGATCTGCCAACAGCTCAGTGGCAGAATGAAGAATAGAGTCCAGGTCTCCTCACTCCCACAACATGATGTTGTCTCCCAACCAGTCCTGGAGAGTAATAAGGAAATCCCTTATTAACGTCAATTCAGAGCCCAAACAAACCGATGGAACAATGTTGGGTCTCTCCAAAACTGGGCCTGAACTTGGAAGGGAGATTCCAAAGTGCTGCTCAGCCACTGACTCAGACAGCCAGTGAAGGATTACAAACACTTTGGTGGACAGGATTAAAATTCCAAATGATGTTGACAAACTGGAGAGTTTGTCTGAAATCAACAAGGTGAAATTCAAGAAACAAGTTAAAATTAGTTCACCTGGAAAGGAAAATGAAATGCACAATAGAAAATGGGGAAAACTGGCTAGACAGCAGTGCAGCAGAAAAGAATATGGTAGTTACAATGGATCATTAATTGAATGACAGCAGAAAATGTGATACTGTTCTAAAAAAGCCTAACACCATTAGACTAAAAGACTAACATTCCAGGATGTATTGTCACTATGGTAAAAATGTATCAGGATTCCAGCTGCCTTCAAGCTACTGGTTGGATCCCTCCACATCACTTAACTCCTTCCTCACCTGGGTGGGTAGCTCTCAGGATGTCTCCATCTTTGGTGAGGCCCTGGACACACAGATCTTCCCCTCGCTCTATGCTGGAGATCACCACTGGCTTGGGGGTCTGGATTCCTGCTTAAAGAAAAGCATCACCTCTAAGTAGCAGAAGATCTGCTGCACTTTGCACAGATCCATATGCAATGTTTGTGCCAATTAGGCTATGAACTAATTGTGAAGGCTAATAGGCAACTGTTTTCCATGGAAACATGAACTGCAGCTTATGGTCAACACTTCTGGTGCCTGACAGTGGCGGGATATTGAGTTGCAAACAACCTGGCACCTGTGGAAAGGGCAGATGGAGAGGACTGCGGCGTCTGAAGAGATTAGGGTGGGGGGCACATGTGGCAAAAGTTGGATATTCTTGTCGTAGGAGAGTAGAGAGTTACTCTACTATGGCCCAGCACCCCCCTCCCTCCTGTGGATATGTTTACATAGGAATTAAACACCTGTAGCTGGCCTGGGTCAGACGACTTGGGCTGCAGGACTGCAAAATTGCTGAGCTGCTATTTAGAGGGAGGGTCCCAGGGCCCAGGCTCCAACCTGAGCATGAACACATATACTGCAATTTTTAGCCCTATAGCCCGAGTCCCACAACCTGAGTCAACTGATCCAGGCAAACCCCGGCTGTGGTGTGGGTCTTTTATACCAGCGTAGATGAATCCAGTCTGTCTTTCTCCATCACTGTGGCGTTGGCTGGACTTTCATCCGGTAGCCTGCAGAACATATGACCCTTTTCTGCTCATGTGCTCTGTCTGGGGAACTACAAGAGCCAGGAATCTCTTGCATTAAACTGTGAAGCGCTAGTGACCATGGGTGGAAGTGTGTCCTCTTGAAGATATGCAGTGTACTTGTAGACATATCAGTCCCAGGATATTAGAGAGACCACGTGAATGAGGTGACATCTTTTATTGGACCAACAACTTCTGTTGGTGAGAGAGCGCAGCTTCCCTTTCCCAAACTTGAAGAAGAGCTCCGTGTGGCTCAAAAGCTTGTCTTTCTCACCTACAGAAGTTGGACCAGTAAAAGATATTACCTCACCCACCTGGTCTCCCCATGAACTGGCTGCTCTGCTCAATTAAACACGTCTCTATCCATCCACACCCATACGCCCCTTCTTCAAACCCCATAGACACCTCTCCACCCAACCACACATACCAATGCTCCATCTGTTACTGTGTTTGGGAACCTGATCTCACAGACACATCCTCACCTAACGAGACCAGAGTCTGGTAATTTTCCCACATGACGTGTTTGTAAAGTTGCCTTTGCTCCTTGCCCAACAGCGCCCACTCCACTGGGGAGAAATACATGGCCACATCCTCAAACGTCACCGACATCTGAAAGGACAAACAACCCAACTCAGCGTTGCTAAGTTCACACGCTGGCAGAGGAACAGCTGTTGCAGGTGAGGCAGATATATAGTGGTCCATGCAACTGGGAGGGCCCAGGGCGGTTTGAAAGTTTGTACTATTAGTATTTGTGCAAGTTTGTTGCAGTGTAAAAAAGTAAGGGACAGTGTTTTGTGTGTCTGAGACTCACCTGACAGTGGTGGCTCTGGCAGCTGGGCCACCTGCTGTGGGTGTTGTATACTGGCACAAGGAGTTACACCACTGACCCTCTGTCGTGATGGGGCAGGCCGGCCAAACTTCAGCGAGTGCTGCTGCAACCTAGAACACCAGATCACAGCCCCACCTACATTTAGCCGGCACACCTGACCCTCTGTCACCATGCTGGAGAGTTGGGCAGATCAAACCTGGGCAGCACTGCAACCCCTCCAGGCAGGATGCACTGTGCAGCCAGCCCCACTGGACTGTGCTGCAGCTACTATTGCAGGGTGAGAGTGGGGCACTGGAGTGGCATTGTGGGATGAGTACAGTGGTGGTTCACTCCCCAGCCACTCCCTCCCTGGCCTTGCCCCCTTTAGTGGGTGGGAATTAGGGGTAAACTGTTGTAGCCATGTTGGTCCCAGGATATTACAGAGACAAGGTAGGGGAGGTTATATCTCTTATAGGACCAACTTTATTAGTTCTTGAGCTACACAGAGCAGAGTCCCAAAGCCTAGGCTCCAGCAGGTGCCCAAATATCTGCACAGCAATTAAACTGCCCCTACGCTGAGCTCCATGAGCCAGTGTCAGCTGGCACAGCCCGGTTTTAGTTGTCCCCGAGAGTACGTCTACACTACAGGATTATTCCGATTTTACATAAACTGGTTTTGTAAAACAGATTCTATAAAATCGAGTGCACGCAGCCACACTAAGCACATTAATTCGGTGGTGTGCGTCCATGTACCGAGGCTAGCGTCGATTTCCGGAGCGT
>NC_133772.1:5341848-5350148 GCF_003597395.2 Chelonoidis abingdonii
CTCTATTTAGGATTCTCTCTCTCTCCTGAAACAGTGCTCTCTGGGCTGCCTGTTCCCCATGCAGGATCCCATCTCTGTCCCAGCCCCATGACCACTGGAGGTTTTATACCCATGTCACACTCTGGGCTGGGACAGCAACTCCACAAGTTGTTTATAGAAAACACCGACAACAAGCAGCAAACCTCAGTCCCAGCCGGAAAAGTGGAGCAAAGTTGCCCACAGATTTTCCTGCACTCCTTCCCACTTGGTGTCAAGGCTGAGCTCCAGGTCTATCTCAGTGTTAGGGGTAATCTGCACTAGAAGTGCTACAGGTCCCTCTAGTGCTCAAGACACCAAGCTAACATTCAAGATGCTCTAAGCAGATGGGAGAGAACTGGCCTGTCAGCATAACACCTGCACCTCTATGAGAAGCGAAAGCTCTCCCGCCAACATAGCTCAGTCTACACCAGCACTTCGGCTGGTCTATTTTACATCTCTCAGGGATGTTGATTAGTGTTCTGGTAAGTGATAAGTTCGAGTGTAGACAGGCCCTGGGTGGCATTAAAATCCCACTTACTTGTCCAGGGACACAAATTTGAATTATTAAAAAAAATAGGGCATTTTAACAGGAAGTAGCTGACATCTCTGATCCCTGCTGTGATAAATGAAGGGGTTGGGGGGTAGCTCTCTTTTATGGACACCCAGCCAGCCAGTTAGCTATGAAGTCCCGCTTGGTCGCTGTTCTTTGCTTGCTTTACCTGTAAAGGGTTAAAGTCCCCCAGGTAAAAGAAAGGGAGTGAGCACCTGACCAAAAGAGCCAGTGGGAAGGCTAGAACATTTTAAAATGGGGGAAAAACTTCCTCTGTTGCTGTTATCCAGGAAAGAGGGGAACAGGGAGCAGTTATGCTGTGAGAAGCTTTAAGCCAGGTATGATCGCAGATAATCAGATCATACTTAGAACTACTTATTTGGAACCCCCAAATGTGTAAGTAAATCAGGAGTGTTTAGAAAGATGCAATTAGGTTTATTTCTGTTTTTCTCATGGCTAGTGGACTCCTTTGTGCTAACCCCGCATGCTTTTGTTTGCTTCTAAACTTTAAGCTGACCCCCGCCCCCAGTTATTTTGAGTGCTTAATATTTGGAATTGCTTTTTTAAAATCTAGCAAAAGCCTAAGTTCCAGATGTATGTTCTTTCTTCTTGTTTTTAATAAAATTTACCTTTTTTAAGAACAGAGGGAAGAAAAATGAAATGCACCAACTAGAAAATGGGAATAAGCCTGCAGCATACAGGCAAGAAAGACTGTGGTTATACGGATCACGAATTGAATGTAGCCGACAATATCATACTGCCTCTAAAAAAGCCTAACATTAGACCAAAATACTAATATGGGATTACTGTCACTTTGGCCAAAAAATACAGGATTCCAGATGCTCACTAACTCGTTCGATCCTAAATTCACTTAACCCCTTCCACCTGGGTTCCCTCTCAGATAGTTCCCATCTTCATCTTCTGTGACCCGTACATACACATCTTCCCCTGCTCTATGCTGAGATCATCACTGCTTGGAGTTTGTTCCGCTTCAGAGAAAACCTCACCGCTAAGCATTTCTATGCACAGCACTGGCGACACTCCATAGTGCACATCACTCTTGTGCCAAATTAGCATACTATGGTGAACTAATAGGCAACTGTTTCATGGAAACATGCAACTGCACTTATGGTCAACACTCCTGTCCAGCAGTAGCAGATATGAGTTGCAAACAACCTGGCACCTGGGAAAGGGCCGACAGACATGACTGCGTAGCTGAACGGATTGGCGGCAAGATGTTGCAAATGCTAGGGGGGATTTCTCCTTACCTAGGAGAGTACTCTACTATGGCCCACACCCGCTCCCTCTGATGAAGTTACATAGGAATTAAACACTGTACTGGCTAATCAGAGTCTGGGCTTGGTGACTGTAAATTGACTGATACTATTGAGGAGGTACCCAGAGCAAAGCTTCCAACCCAAGCATGAATACTTACACTGCACTTTAGCCCCAAGCCTAGTCAACTGACCCAGACAGCGCAGAGCAAGCAAATGAACCAGTATACACCAGCTAAGGAATCCATCTGTCTTTCTCCTAACTGTGTGTTGGCTGGACTTTCATCTCTAGCCTGCGCAGAAACACACACCAATCTCAGCTCTTGGAACTGCAAGAGCCAGAATTCTCTTCATTAAACTGTGGAGCATATTGACCATGGGAAAGTGTGTCCTCTTGAAGAATATGCATTCTCACTTTTACCGTTATCGCCAGGTATAGAGACCAGGAGTGAATAACATCTTTATTGACAACTTCTGTCGTGCAGAATGAGCACTTCCTTTCCAGACCTGAAGAAGCTCTGCTGTGCCAAAAGCTTGTCTCTCTCTCAACCAACAAATTGGACCAGTAAAAAAAATTACCTCCCAATTTTGCTCGCCCATTTGAATTGGTGCTTGCCAACGAAACATGCCTCTATCCTCCACACCAATTTAAACCCTCATCAAACCCCATAAGACACCTCTCTACCAACCACTATACCCAATGCTCTCTCCAAGTAAACTATCCAGTGACTGGGGTCTGATCTCACAATGCAGCTCCCACCTAACAACCAGGTTGGTAGGTCCCACATGACTGTCTGTAAAGTCGCCTGCTCCTCGTCCAGCAGTTTTGCCCACTCCGCTGAGGAAATACATGGCCACACCTCAAAACGCACCACAACTCGAAAGGCAAACAAACCAACTCAGCATGCAAGTTTACACACTATAGAGGAATAGCTGTTGCAGGTCAGATTACAAGTTCCACGCAACTGGGGGCCCTGGAGCTTGGAAGTTTCTACCATATACTATGGTTGCAGTTTGTCTCAGGAACAAAAATTAATGGACGAGTTCTGCGGCATGCTGAGTGTGTTACAGGTGGTCACTCCCAGTAAGCCCTTCCCTGGGTATCCTCTTTCTGGCGAAATGGGTTACACTTGAAACCAGTTAAGTTCCAGATATTAGATAGACAAGGTGGGATATAATCTCTCTTTACTCGACCCAAACTTATGTGTTCTTGAGCTACACAAGCAGTACTAAAGCCCCAGCTCCAGCAGAAAGCCAAATGTTGCACCGCAATTAACTGCCCAGCTGACTTATCAGTCGCCACGCTTGCTGCGATTTTGAGTTGCTGTCTAGACAGACCCTGGAAGCCCAGCAGAGACTGTAGCCAAGCAGAGCCCAGCTTTTCGCTCTGGGCTCTGGTAATCCCCAACCGGAAAGTCACAGAAGAACCTCACCCCCATTGTTACCCATGGACTCAGTGCCAACCTCCAGCGCATCGCCATTTGCCAGTGGTGCGCGCCCCAGCCTGTCTCTAACCCAGTCTAGGGTGACCAGATGGCCTGATTTATATGACACTCCAAATTTGGGTCTTTTTCTTATATAGGCTCCATTACCCCCCATCCCGTCTCAATTTTCACGTTGCCGTCTGGTCACCTACCTGATCTCCACGAGAGGCTGTCCCAGCCAGCACACAAGGCCAGAGAACTGCCCACAGGACCCCCCAGCCCCGCCGTGCGGCTCGCGGGAAGGGGCGACCCGGCAGCCCCCGCAGCCACGCCCCGAAGCGCCCGCCCGCCCCCAGCAGCGAGCAGGGGTCGGTCGCTCTCCGGCTGGGCGCGACCTTCCGGCTCCGCGCACCAAAACCGCCCCGGGGTTGTCCGGCCCCAGGCCGGTCGCTCCGCCCCCAGCAGCTCCCTCCCCAGGCGCGATTTCCAGCCGTCTGCGCTGTTTCCCCTCCCTCCGCGCCGCCCCGGCTCGCCCCCGGCCCCGCTCACGCAGCTGGGCTGCAGCCTGCAGGGGGCTCGCTCCGCTCGGGCCCGGCTCGCCCCCAGCTCCGCGGCGGGCACGAGAAGTCCCTCCCGAGGCCCGCCCACCCGCAGCATTACTGCGGCGTGTCTAGGCTGGAGACTCGGCTCGTTGGCGGAAGCAGGGCAGAGAGCCCTAGGGGAGACGAGTGAAGTCGTCCGGGTTGTTGTCGGCTCCCGCCCGCCCTTCTGCAAAGCGGTATTGGGAGGGCAATGTTCCATGGCTGGCACCTGGGTGTGGAACCACTTCCGCCGGGGGCGGCCGCTCCTGCACCCCTCCCCTGAAGTTTCCAGCCCCCGCGTTCAAAGAACATTTCTTAGTCATCATCAGGGAACGCCTCTTCAGACATTACCAGAATAGAATATGGGTTAGATCATACATGCTGTCTTAGTAAATTAATAAATTTTAATAATTATTCAAATCTGGAGCTGGAGAGAGTGGCTGTAAGTATAAATACGTCTCCTGGCAGCCCAGTCCACTTGTGAGACAAGAATATGCCATCCTGGACTGATGCCCATGTTGCCCCCCCACACTCTCCAATATCTACCACGTTCTATGTGTAGCTGTTTGACAGCCATACACATGCATGAAAAAAAAAATCAACAAAAGCAATGGTCATCCAAATTGATGCAGATCAGAGGTATGTGCATATAATTATAGACATAAATTCAAAAATCTCTATGACTACGTCCTTGGTCGTAAACAAATTAAGAAAGAAAAAGGCTAACTCTAGCGAACTGTCTGCAGGGCGAAAATAAAGAAGTCCTTGTGGCACTTAAGAACTAACAAATTTATTGCATAAGCCTTTTACAGGTTTGACCGCTCATACGAGTGTGGAGTGAAAATACAGTAGCAGTGTAAATAACAGCACCATAAAGAGGAGTGCCTTCCAGTGGGAATCAGTGCTACATGAGCTAATACAGTCACTGATTGGCATTCTCCACATTGACAGAAGAATAATGGTTCCATTATCATTCTCTAAGCACTGTCTGGTTTGTCAATGTACTGCAAGAGGCATGCTGCACCCTGATTGAATTCTCGTTAGCACTACAATCAAATAATTTTTCTCTGCGGATATTCATGCCTTCTGTCAACTGTTGGAATGGATCACATCACCTGACTGTATGCTATACAGACTAACACGCTACCCCTTCAGAAACCTGTCTTCGGCACTTACAATTTCACTCTTCAAACTAATGAGCACATTGACTGATATGGTGATTCTCCTCATTTAGAACAGAAACTTCCAAATTCCACAGACCTACACACTTTTTCTACCATTTATTGCACCACAGCAGTTTAACTGGCAATAGACTGCACACAAGGTACATAATCAAGACACATTTCACTACTTACCTAGCACACAGTTCATAGTGGCAAACCTTAAGAAGACATCTTGATCTGACAGAGTCCATAACAATGACAAAGGTTAGAACAATTAAACACAATAAATTAGCACAATACAAGCTTAGCATGAGCCACAGATATTCGGAGATTTTAACTATTTCCAAAGCCTAACACCCCATTCTAGAAGGGAATAACATTTAAAATCATACAACTAATGCAATGCAGCTGCATAACCTGTTCCAAAAGAAGCAGGATGGAAAAGGGAGATAGCTCAGGTTTGAGCATGCCTCTTAAACCCAGCTGAAGCGCAATCCTTGGCCATTAGGGAATCTGGCACAATCAGTACTTTCCTGCTAGTTAAGCAGGGGGCTGACTCAATGACTTTATCAAGTCCCCTCATCTTAGAATTGGATATCTCCCAATATATATTTGTTTGTTAATAAGTAAGGCAGCACGCAGGGGGGGAAATTACAGTCTTCACTCTACACACATGGCAGTGCAGCCATTTCAGACTGATCATTCTCTATTATTTATTCCCTCCAAATATGGGACAACATTGACATAAATGTCGGATTCGACAGAGAGGCATGGCTGATTTCCCCACTGAGGAACAGGAACTGGCTGGTACTGCTACTCAATTTGTTGGGTGTCTGACTGATTTGGACTCCAAAGTCAGTCCTGACACCAATCATTTCTGTCCTAGCTGCAGCCCATAATGCCCACAATGGAATGTTTCAGTACCTCTAGGGTTAAATGCTCCCATCTCCAGGACTACACAAAATCATTTTAACAAACCCAGCACCTAAACTCGTGTCTACTTAGTGAAGAGGTGGGAACATTTCAGAGTGGGAGCAAGTTCTCCCTCTTTTATAGGCTTTGGGAACAGGGTGAAGTGAGAGAATGAAGAAGTTCCCTCCATCAAACACCAGGGTCAGGAGTCTCTATTCTGAGTGGGTGCTCTGGTGTTTAGTAAGATATGCTGAGCGAGCAAAGCGCTTCCCACACTGAGTGCAGGAATATGGTTGCTCTCCTGGGTGGGTTCTCTGATGCTGAGTAAGAGATGATGAACGAGCAAAGTGCTTCCCACACTGAATGCAAGAATATGGTCGCTCTCCTGAATGGATTTTCAGATGTTCAGTAAGAGATGACGAGTGAGCAAAGCACTTCCCACACTGAGTGCAGGGATAGGGTCGCTCTCCTGAATGGATTCTCTGGTGGTTGATGAGGCCTGACGATTGGGTGAAACTTTTCCCACACTCAGTGCAGCAATAGGGCTTCTCTCCAGTGTGGATTCTCTGGTGGCGAGTGAGATGATGTATATAGACAAAGCCTTTTCCACAGTCACTGCAGCGATGGAGTTTCCCATTGTGCACTCTCTGGTGTTTAAAAAGACTGTTTGAATGACGGAATATTTTCCCACACTCAGCACAGGGATGGAGTCTCCCCGGAGTATGGGTTTCCTGGTGTCTCCTGAGACTTTGAAGGAGACTGAATTTTTTCCCACACTTAGCACAGCAATGGGGCTGCTCCCCAGTGTGGATCATCTGATGTCTGATCAGATGTTCTCGTAGGCAGAACTTTTTCCCACACTCGTGGCACAAGAAGGGTCTCTCTTCGCTGTGGATTTTCTGGTGCCTAGTAAGATTTGATGTAAGTTTGAAGCCTTTCCCACATTGGTTACAGCGATGGGGTCTCTTTTCTGAGTGGATTCTTTGGTGATTACGCAATGTTGACGAATCCATAAATTGCTTTCCACACTCAGTGCAGGCATAGGGTCTCTCTCCTGAGTGGATTCTCTTGTGGATGGTAAAAGCTGATAAGTATAAGAATCTTTTTCCACACTCAGCACAGTGATAGGGTCTCTCTCCAGTGTGGATTCTCTGGTGGACAATGAGATTCGATAACTGGTGGAATATCTTCCCACATTCAGAACAGGGATGGTCTCTCTTCTTTCTGTGAGCTTTCCCATGTGCTCTGAACTCCTTCTTTCTCCTAAAGCTCTCCCCACACTCGCTACAGTAATACAGTTCCTTTTTCCTATGAACCATCCAGTGGTGACTTATCAGGTCTCTCTGCACCTTGAATTCTTCCCTGCGCACACGGCAGGTATATAGGCTCTTTCTGGACTCCGCTTTTCCCATTGCAGGCTTTGGATCTGGCCTGGATTTCCTCTGATGGCCTCTTGAGGTTGCTGGCTCCTTCCTGGTCAGATTTTTCCTCTGCCTTTGTGGCCTCCCCTGCCTCTTGTGATGTCTTCCCCACTTAGATTTCTTGGAATGGTTCTTCCCTGATGTCCCTGAGAAAGGCCTGAGTGGCTCCAGGTTACCAGTCTCTTTCTCAGGAGTAGGCCCCTCAGCTCTGTTCAGGTTCCTCGCCCATGCTTGGTGGGGAAGAGAATTCAGATGTTATTTCTTGTGCTCCTCACAAAGAGAAACAACTAACATTCCCAGCAGCCCTATGCCTCTCCCCTCAGAGCAGGGTTGGTCATCAGCAGTTGAGTGCAAAAGTCCAAACTCCTAGGGGCCCCAGTGCTGGGGAAGGAGGAGATGGTCAGTATCCCACAGGCCCTGATAATAGCCCTCCCAATAAACCTGGAAATCAGCCCCCACAATTCTCTCCCTACTCTGAGGCCCATCTTACTGGGGAGAACAGCAACACCGCACACCAGCACTGAGACCCCTCTCCCGAGCGACACACACAGCGAACACTCACACTGTGATGGGATCTGAATGGCTCCATGTTCTATGGAAAATGGGGGCGGGGGGAGAGACTGGGGAAATCTGCATAAGGGGAGAGATGGAGTTTCTAGGGGGATATCAGGGTGAGGAGCTGTAGCACCTCTCATGTTTGGGCTTCAATCCCTATTGTAATGCTCTGTGAGGGGAGACTTTGCAGCTGATGGACTGATGCGATCCGAAATGAGCTCTCCAGCTCCCACTGGTGAAAGGACAGAGCTGGTTCCCACCGCTCCAGGAAAGAGCATTTGTGTGAGGTAAGAAGCACCAGGAGCTTTCATGCTGACCATCCAGATCTCCTCTGCATCTGGAAAATCTGCATCAAGAAAAAGGCCATTGATGACATCATATGGACCGAACGAACATCACTGA
>NC_133772.1:5350248-5370138 GCF_003597395.2 Chelonoidis abingdonii
TTAATGTTGAGTTTATCAATTAATTCCAAAACCTCCTCTAGTGACACTTCAATCTGTGACAGTTCCTCAGATTTGTCACCTACAAAAGCCGGCTCAGGTTTTGGAATCTCCCTAACATCCTCAGCCGTGAAGACTGAAGCAAAAATCCAATTAGTTTCTCCGCAACGACTTTATCATCTTTAAGTGCTCCTTTTGTATCTTGATCATCGCGGGGCCCCACTGGTTGTTTAGCAGGCTTCCTGCTTCTGATGTACTTAAAAAACATTATCATCTTTGGAGTTTTTGGTTAGCAGTTCTTCAAACTCCTCTTTGGCTTTTCTTATTACATTTTTACACTTAATTTGGCAGTGTTTTAGGTAGATGATGGGTAAGTGATGTAGTCACGCTAATCATGACAGCAGCATCCATAGAGGTCAAGGATTTGCATCTACCATCAAGATGATAAAGAAGACAGTCCATAACCAAACAGCATGGTCTGTTTGTTCTTGAGTCCCACAGGAACAGGATGGGGAGCTCAAGAAGTTAAAGCACCTGTCACCACAATGTATCCTGTTGTAACGAAGAAGGATCTTTCACTTAATACGGTTATTACAAGGAGGACATGAGAGCTGATTCGCAGAGAGCAGGGGATGGAAATCTGACTTGTCTATCCACCAAGAAATGCAGCATTAAACCAAAGTACAGTCCCACACCACCTCTTGGGGCTATTCCTTAGAAATGTTGTCTCTGATATATTGTCTGACAGGCTCACTATTTCAGAGAAGGGGTGTCTTGACTTTAGCTGTATCATCATTCTGTGACCCGGAAACTCCAATCTCCAACCTGCCGGTCCTAGCTGGTATTGCTTGCCTGGCAATTAGGTGTGAAGACAGGACCCTGGCTGCATTATGCATGAAGCCAGCTATCAAGACAGCTTGATTCATAATTTTCTCTCAAAGCCAAATCAAAAACAACCTTCCTTTTGATTCAGTACTATGAGAGGCATACAGGGGATATCACAGCCTTTCATTAACTCAGGAGACGAAAGCTCCTTTTCAATCTCTGCCCATTTTTCCAAACCCCAAGATCCCAGAAGAAATAAAACAATTAATTCAATTTGTGAAGCCTGAGAGGATGGGAGGCACAGTGAACAAATGGCTTGGGAGAAACCAGGGCCTCCAAAGTGCAGTCCTGACTCCAGTCATCTCTGTCCTACCTGCAGCCCATTATGCCCACAACGGAATGTTTCGGTACCTCTCGAGGACCATACAAATTATTTTAACAAACCCAGCACCTAAACTCGTGTCTGCTTAGTGAAGATGTGGGAACATTTCAGAGTGGGAGCAAGTTCTCCCTCTTTTACAGCTTTCGGAATAGGATGAAGGGAGAATGAAGAGGTACCCTCCATCAAACACCAGGGTCAGGAGTCTCTATTCTGAGTGGGTGCTCTGGTGTTTAGTAAGATATGATGAGCGAGCAAAGCGCTTCCCACACTGAGCGCAGGGATATGGTCTCTCTCCTGAGTGGGTTCTCTGATGCTGAGTAAGAGAATATGAACGAGTAAAGCGCTTCCCACACTGAGTGCAGGAATATGGTCGCTCTCCTGAATGGGTTTTCAGATGTTCAGTGAGAGATGATGAGTGAGCAAAGCAGTTCCCACACTGAGTGCAGGGATAGGGTCGCTCTCCTGAATGGATTCTCAGGTGGTTGATGAGGCCTGATGATTGCGTGAAACTTTTCCCACACTCAGTGCAGCAATAGGGTTTCTCTCCAGTGTGGATTCTCTGGTGGCGAGTGAGATGTTGTAGACGGACAAAGCCTTTTCCACAGTCAGTGCAGCAATAGAGCTCCCCAGTGTGGACTCTCTTGTGTCTAGAGAGATTTTCTAGATGACGGAATATTTTCCCACACTCGGCACAGCGATGGTGTCTCCCTGGAGTATGGGTTACCTGGTGTCTCCTGAGACTTTGAAGGAGACTGAATTTTTT
Organism: Chelonoidis abingdonii; assembly: GCF_003597395.2. Classification (NCBI taxonomy): domain Eukaryota; kingdom Metazoa; phylum Chordata; order Testudines; family Testudinidae; genus Chelonoidis; species Chelonoidis abingdonii. The sequence goes on from NC_133772.1 coordinate 5,352,216, forward strand.
CCCACACTTAGCACAGCAATGGGGCTGCTCCCCAGTGTGGATCCTCTGATGTCTGATCAGATGTTCTCGTTGGCAGAACTTTTTCCCACACTCGAGGCACAAGAAGGGTCTCTCTTTGCGGTGGATTTTCTGGTGCCTAGTAAGATGTGATGTAAGTTTGAAGCCTTTCCCACATTGGTTACAGCGATGGGGTCTCTTCTCTGAGTGGATTCTTTGGTGATTACGAAATGTTGACGAATCCATAAATTGCTTTCCACACTCAGTGCAGGCATAAGGTCTCTCTCCTGAGTGGATTCTCTTGTGGATGGTAAAAGCTGATATGTATAAGAATCTTTTTCCGCACTCAGCACAGTGATAGGGTCTCTCTCCAGTGTGGATTCTCTGGTGGACAATGAGATTCGATAACTTGTGGAATATCTTCCCACATTCAGAACAGGGATGGTCTCTCTTCTTTCTGTGAGCTTTCCCATGTGCTCTGAACTCCTTCTTTCTCCTAAAGCTCTCCCCACACTCGCTACAGTGATACAGTTCATGTTTCCTATGAACCATCCAGTGGTGGCTTATCAGATCCCTCTGCTCCTTGAATTCTTCCCTGCACACACGACAGGTATATAGGCTCTTTCTGGGCTCAGCTTTTCCCTCTGCAGGAGGCTTTAGATTTGGCCTAGATCTCCTCTGATGGCCTCTTCGGGTTCCTGATTCCTTCCTAGTCAGGTGCTTCCTCTGCCTTTGGAGCCTGCACTGCCTCTTGTGGTGCCTTCCCCGCTCAGATTTCTGCGAATGGGTCTCCACTGATGTTCCCGGGAAGGGGCTGGGTGACTCCAGGTTGCCAGACTCTTGCTCGGGAGTCTGCCCCTCAGCCATGCTCAGGTTCCTCGCCCGTGCTTAGTGGGCAAGAGAATTCAGATGTTATTTCTTGTACTGCTCAGAAATGGAAAACACTAACATTCTCAGCAGGAGGATGTGCGTAAGGGAGCCCCATGCCTCTCCCCTCAGAGCAGGGCTGGCCATGGCAGTTGAGTGCAAGAGGCCAGTCTCCCAGGGGCTCCAGTGCTGGGGAAGGAGATCAGTGTCTCATAGGCCCTGAAAATAGCCCCCGGAGAAAACGTGAAAATCAGCCCCCACACTTCTCTCCCTACTCTGAGGCCCATCTCACTGGGGACAACAGCATCACCACACACCAGCAGTGACACCCCTCTCCCAAGGGACAGACATGGAACACTCACACTGGGATGGATCCCAATGTCTCCATGTTCTATGGAAATGGGAGAGGAAGAGACTGGGGGAATCTGCATAAGAGGAGAGATGGGGTTTCTAGGGGGATGTCAGGGTGAGGAGCTGTAGCACTTCTCATGTTTGGGCTTCAATCCCTATTGTAATGCTCTGTGAGGGGCGAGTTTGCAGCTGATGGACGATTCCTGAAATGAGCTCTCCAGCTCCCACTGGTGGAAAGGACAGAGCTGGTTCCCTACCTGCTCCAGGGAAAGAGCTTTGTGTGAGGAAGAAGCCCAAGGAGCTTTCAATTGCTGACCAGTCCCAGATCTCCTCTGCATCTGGAAAATCTGCATCAAGACAAAAGGCCATTGATTGACATCATATGGACCGAACGAACATCACTGACAGAAGCCCTTTCTCCTGCACTGTATAGTACTCATTTATAGTCACTGCTGGACAGTGGGTTCCACATAGGATAACCAGATGTCCTGATTTTATAGTGACAGTCCTGATTTTGGTGGCTTTTTCTTTTATAGGCACCTATTACCCTCCACCCCCAGTCCCAATATTTTTACATTTGCTATCTGGTCACCCTAGTTCCACAACTCACAAGAGGGAAAGCTATTTGGGGCTTGACTGTTACTTTGTATTGTAGTAGCACAACTGAGCTTGTGGTTTCATAGCACCAAGTGCTACATAGAGAGATCACCCAGATGTTTAAGAGCTTGTATACCAAATAGATAAAAGGGGGAGAAACCTGAGTCAAAGGAGTAACTTGTTGTAATAATTGGGCCTACAAATTTACCCTAATTGGCCCTATAAGTGTAAAAACTGTGAGAAAATTTATGAAGTGTTACAATATCCTACAAGAACAAATGTCTATGGGAAAAAGTGCAAAATAAAAACAAGACAACAGAATTGGTCCAAACAAAAGAGGCCATAATGCAATTCAAGGACAGCGATGAAACAATGTCTGTAAACAAGAGAAGTGTGGAAATGGACATTAATGAACTAAAATGAATAAGTTAGAACTTAGGCCTAACTGGCAGAAAAACAATGAGGGGTTGGGCTATTTTGCCCATTATTTCCTTTTGGGGTTTCTGAAAAGAAAACACTTTCGGGGGAAAATAAAGGAGCGGAACTGAATGCAACCCTTGCTGACAGAAAAAAAACAGCAATAGCAGGTGTGTGCCAACAGCTGCTGCAGTGAGCGATTCCATCATGCTGCCACCCTAATCCTGATTTTGGGACCCCAGATCTTCATCATCCTAATCCTAAGAGATGTCTTAACATGACTGCACCAGAGAGGGGAAGCCAGAGGATATTGCCACTGTTACCAGTTCTGGCTAACTACCCAAATAACCTGGAATGTGAGATTTTTGTCCCCCTGTCCCTCTTAACTCCCATGAATTCCCTACATACTTCTTCTCTTTACTCTTCTCCCTTTGTCTTCTAGTAAATAAGAGTCTAGCTTAGCTGGCCAAAACTGTCCAGCTTGCAACTTTGCTGTAAGCCTGTGATCAAAGAGGCAGTCAAAGAGGCATTGTCCTGAACAGACCAACGCTGTTACAGATTTGCCAGGCAGGTCTCCAACTGGCTGATCAGACCCTGTGCCCTGCCTGTGTTTTTCCAGCCATGAAGCGGCAAGTAAGAGTAAACCCGAGACAGAAGCTGCATGTTCTATCTTTGCTGTTCTTTTCTCTTCCTTTTTGTGTGGGTTTATCTTGTTTTGTCTCCTAGGAAATGGGATCGGATTTTAATAATATCAACAACAGCTCCAGTCCATTTCAACTAACTGCTTATCTTTTCCCCAAAAGGAGAGTTATTACCATCTTTAATACCATCTAAAAGACTTTCAAACAGAGGCCTTTTGTCTAAAGGCTCTCTGCAGCTAAAGGGAAAGGTAACAAGGGACACTGTCAAAATAAAAGTCTTACATTATACCTAAAATGACTCAACTCTTTTTCCTTTTTTTCTGTATATTTAATAAAAGGTTAGAAAGAATTTTTCATAGTGTTTCCATGGCACAGAGCAGGCTACTGTCTCTGTATTCCAAATCCCATACCTTATTTAACACTCTTTAATGTTGGCCATAACAGTGTCATGTTAACGCCTTTGTCTCTTTGGGCCCATATAGTCTATATGAATTAATACAATATTGTCCAAGATCTGCCAGCAGCTCAGTGGTAGAATGAAGAATAGAGTCCAGGTCTCCTCACTCCCACAACATGATGTTGCCTCCCAACCAGTCCTGGAGAATAATAAGGAAATCTCTTATTAATGTCAACTGAAAGCCCCAAAAAGCGATGGAACGATGTTAGGTCCCTACAAAACTGGGCCTGAACTCAGAAGGGAGATTCCCAAGTGTCATAAACAGATAGTAGGAGTTAATAGAACAGAAGTACTTTATATCGCTTTTGACTGTAAAGGGTTAACAAGTTCAGTAAGCCTGGCTGTCACCTGACCAGAGGACCAGTTAGGGAACAGGATACTTTCAAATCTTGAGGGAGGGAAGTTTTGTGTTTGCTGTTAGTTTTTGGTTGTTGTTCTCTCTGGGTTCTGAGAGTGACCGGACGTGCAACCAAGTTTCTCTCCAATACAGGCTCTTATCAGTTCAAAATAGTGAGTACTAGGTAGATAAGGCGAGTTAGGCCTATGTTTGTTTTCTTTATTTGCAAATGTGCATTTGGCTGGAAGGAGTTCAAATTTGTATTTTGCTGGGGGAGGTTCTCTCTAGTGTCTATAAGCTGAAAGACCCTGTAATATTACATCTTAAATTTACAGAGATTTCTTACTTTTTTCTTTTATTAAAAGCTTTTCTTTTAAAAGACCTAACTGATTTTGTTCCCCTTGTTAAGGCTAAGGTATTGAGTCTGTACTCACCAGGGAATTGGTGGGAGAGAGAGGAGGGGGAGGAAGGTAAATTTCCTCTTTGTTTTAGATTCACGGAGCTTGAATCTGTATTGCCTCTGCAATGAGCTAATTGTGAAGGCTAATAGGCAACTGTTTTCCATGGAAACATGAACTGCAGCTTATGGTCAACACTCCTGGTGCCAGGCAGTAGCGAGATATTGAGTTGCAAACAACCTGGCACCTGTGGAAAGGGCAGACAGACATGACTGCGTATCTGAACGGATTGGGGGGCTACAGATGTGGCAAATGCTGGATATTTCTCCTTAGCCTAGGAGAGTTACTCTACTATGGCCCAGCACCCCTCTCCCTCTGATGGATATGTTTACATAGGAATTAAACAGCTGTAGCTGGCTTAGGTCAGAGGTCTGGGGCTTGGGCTGTGGGACTGTAAAATTGCTGATGGCTATTTGGAGGGAGGGTCCCAGAGCAAGGCTCCAACCCAAGCATGAATATCTACACTGCAACTTTTTAGCCCCACAGCCTGAGTCAACTGGACAGCCAGAGCAGCATAGATGAACCAGTATACACCAGCTTAGATGAATCCAGTCTGTCTTTCTCCTTAACTGTGGTGTTGGCTGGACTTTCATCCTCTAGCCTGCAGAACACACAACCCAATGCTCATGTGCTGTCTGGGGAACTGCAAGAGCCAGAATTCTCTTGCATTAAACTGTGGAGCAGTAGTGACCATGGTGGAAGTGTGTCCTCTTGAAGATATGCAGTATCTGCATGTAGATGAAGTTATATGCATGTTGTAGCCCAATCAGTCCCAGGATATTAGAGAGACCAGGTGAGTGAGATAACATCTTTTATTGGACCAACTTCTGTCCGTGACAGAGAGCAGCTTTCCTTTCCCAGACCTGAAGAAGAGCTCTGTGTGGCTCAAAAGCTTGTCTCTCTCACCAACAGAAGTTGGACCAGTAAAAGATATTACCTCACCCAAATGTCTCCCCATGAATTGGCTGCTCTGCTCAACGAAACATGCCTCTATCCATCCACACCCATACACCCCTCCATCAAACCCCATAGACACCTCTCCACCCAACCACTCATACCAATGCTCTCTTCAGTAACTCTCTCAGTGGACCGGGCCCTGATCTCACAGATGCAGCTCCTCACCTAACGAGACCAGAGTCTGGTAATTTTCCCACATGACGTGTCTGTAAAGTCGCCTTTGCTCTTCGTCCAGCAGTGCCCACTCCGCTGGGGAGAAATACATGGCCACATCCTCAAACGTCACCGACATCTGAAAGGACAAACAACCAACTCAGCATGGCAAAGTTTACACACTGATAGAGGAATAGCTGTTGCAGGTGTTGCAGATGTACAGTGATCCACGCAACTGGGAGGGCCCTGGGAGGCTTGGAAGTTTGTACCATTACTATGGTTGCAGGTTTGTCTCAGTGAACAAAATTAATGGACAGATTGTCCTGGGGCGGCATTCTGGAGTGTGTACAGGTTGGTTCACTCCCCAGTAGCCCTTCCTCCCTGGGTATTCCCTCTTTCGTGTTGGGCGGAAATTGGGGTTACATTGTTGTAGCCGTGTTTAGTCCCAGGATATTAGATAGACAAGGTGGGGCGAGATAATCTCTCTTACTGGACCAAACTTATTTGTTCTTGAGCTACACAGAGCAGTGTACTAAAGCCCAGGCTCCAGCAGAAGCCCAAATGTCTGCACTGCAATTAAACTGCTCCTAGGCTGAGCTATATCAGCTGGCACAGCCGGCGGCTGCAGATTTTGAGTTGCCATCTAGACAGACCCTGGAGCCCCAGCCAGAGAGCTGTAGCTCAAGCAGTAGTCCAGGCTTTTTGCTCCAGAAGACTCTGGTTGAATCCCAAACGCTGGCCAATAGGAAAGACACAGAAGGAACCCCCACCCCCATTCGGTACCCATGGACTCAGTGCAGCCTGCCAGCGCATCGCCATTGCCAGTCTGTGCAGTGGCCCCAGCCCGGCCTCTAACCCAGTCTAGGGTGACCAGATGTCCTGATTTTATAGTGACACTCCCAATTTTGGGGTCTTTTTCTTATAGAGGTGTCTCCGGATTGGGGGGGTCCGGCCCTGCACCCCTCTTCCTGGGACCCACAGTGACTTTTATCCAGCCAGTAAAACAGAAGGTTTATTGGACCACAAGAGGAACACAGGTTCAGCAGAGCTTGCAGGCACAGTCAGACTCCTCCGTCCAGTCCTTCAGGGGGGTTCAGTGGTGCTTGGATCCAGCTAGGATACCCGTGAATTCTGCCCCACAGCCCAAACCGAAAACTGTCCTGGCCAAATCCCTGTTCCCTTCCCCTCCGCCCAGGTGCTCCCCCCCGGGGTTTGGGTTACAGCCTGAGCACCTGTTCGTCACTAAAGACATCCCCCTGCTTTCCCCTTCCCCACACAGGACAGCCCCTGCTCCCACAACAGGACCCCCCATCCCAATTTTCACATTTGCGTCTGGTCACCTAACCCGGTCTCGGCCGAGCAGGGCTGGTCCCAGCCCCAGCAGCACAGGCCAGAGGAACTGCCCGACAGGACCTGCCCCAGCCCGGCCGGTGCCTGCTCGGCGGGAAGGGGGCAGAACCCGGCAGCCCCGCAGCGCCCGCCCCGGGAAGGTCCCGCCCGCCCCCAGCAGCGAGCAGGGGGGTCGGTCGGGCTCTCGCGGGCTGGGGCGCGGACCCTGCCGGGCTCCGCTGCACAAACCGGCCCCGGGGGGGTCTCTCCGGGCCCAGGCGCGGTTCGGCTCCGCCCCCAGCAGCTCCCTCCCCAGGCGGCGATTTCCAGCCTCTGCGGCTGTTTCCCTCCCTCCGCGGCCGCCTCCGGCTGCGCCCCCCGGCCCCGCTCACCGCGCCGGGCGCTGGGCTGCAGCCTGCAGGGGGCTCGCTCCGCTGGGGCCGGGCTCGGCCCCCAGGGCTCCGCGGCGGGCACGAGAAGGTCCCTCCCCGAGCCCGCCCCCCCGCAGCAGTTACTGGGCGTGTCTAGGCTGGGGAGGACTCGGCTCGTTGGGGAAGCGAGGGCAGAGGGAGCCGCTAGGGGAGACGAGGTGAAGTCGGTCCCTGGTTGTTGGTGGCTCCCGGTCCCGTCCCTTCTGCAAAGGCGGGTATTGGAGCAATGTTCCAGTGGGGGGCTGGGCACCCTGGGTAGGGTGGAAACCACTTCCGGCCGGGGGTGCGGCCGCTCCTGCACCCCTCCCCTGAGTTCCAGCCCCCGGTTCAAAGAACATTTCTTAGTCATTCATCAGGGCGGGAGACGCCTCTTCAGACATTTCACCAGAATAAATATGGGTTGAGATTCATAGCAGTGTCTGTTAGTAAATTAATAAATTATTTAATAATTATTCAAATCTGGACCTGGGAGGAGAGTGGCTGTAAGTGATAAAATACGTCTCCTGGCAGCCCAAGTGCCACTGTGGTGAGACAAGAATATGCCATTCCTGGAGCTGATGCTCCATGTCTGGGCTACACTCTGCCAAATATCATACCCTGTTTCTACTGTGTAGCTGATTTGACAGTAGCCATACCACATGCATGAAAAAAAAAATCAACAAAAGCAATGGTCATCCAAATTGATGCAGATGCAGAGGTAATGTGTTCATATAAATTATATGGACAGTTACAATTCAAGAAATCTCTATGACTAACGTTTCCTTGGGTCTTTAGACAAATTAAGAAAGGAAAAAGGCTAATCTAGCGAACTGTCTTGCAGGGGAAAAAAGAGAGTCCTTGTGGCACTTTAGAGACTAACAAATTTATTTGGGCATAAGCTTTTACAGGTTATGACCCGCTTCATCAGATGTGTGGAGTGAAAGATACAGTAGGCAGGTGTAAATAGACAGCACATGAAAAGATGGGAGGTGTCTTACCAAGTGGGGGATCAGTGCTAATGAGGCTAATACAGTCAGCGTGGATGTGGCCCATTCTCCACAGTTGACAAGAAGATAGGATTTGTGTCCATTTATTCTTCTGCGTAGAGACTGTCTGGTTTGGTCAATGTACATGGCAGAGGGGCATTGCTGGCACCCTGATTGAATTGGCCTCGTTAGCACTACAATAAATAATTTTTTTCCTCTGCTGATATTCATGCCTTCTTGTCAACTGTTGGGAATGGATCACATCCACCTTGACTGTATTAGCTGATACAGACTAACACGGCTACCCCTCAGAAACCTGTCTTGCGGCACTTACATTTTCACTCAGTTTCAAACTATGAGCACAGTTTAGCTGATATTTGTATTCTCCTCATTTAGGAGACAGAAATTCCAAATTCCACAGACCTTACACAACTTTTCTTACCTAATTATGCACACAGTAGTTTAACTGGCAATAGACTATAGCACACAAGTAGCATTAAATCAAGGACACATTTGCACTAACTGTACCTAGCACACAGTTCATAGTTGGCAAACCTTAAGAGAGTGTACATCTTGCATCTGACAGATGTCGCATATACAATGAACAAAGGTTAGAACAATTGAACTACTAATAAATTAGCACAATAAAGCTTAGCATGAGCACAGAGTATTCTGGGAGATTTTTACTAGTTCAAAGCCTAACACCCCATTTCTAGAGTGGGAATAACAGTTTAGAGAATATTACAACTGAACTGAAATGCAGCTGGCATAACCTGCTCCAAAAAGAAAGGCAGTGATGGATAAAGGGGGAGGGATAGCTCAGTGGTTTGAGCACTGGCCTGTTAAACCCAGGCTGTAAGCTCAATCCTTGAGGCGGCCACTTAGGGAATCTGGGGCACAATCAGTACTTGGTCCTGCTAGTGAAGGCAGGGGGCTGGACTCAATGACTTTCAAGGTCCCCTCCAGTTCTAGGAGATTGGCATATCTCCAATTATTATTATTTTTGTTTTTAATATATAAAGTCAGCACTGCAGGGAAATTACAGGTCTTCACCTACACACATGGCAGTGCAGCCATTTCAGACTGATCATTCTCTTATATTATTTTATTCCCTCCAAGAACGATGGGACAACAGTGACATAAAGTCGGATCTCCGACAGAGAGGCATGGCTGCGGATTTCCCCACTTGAGGAACAGGGAGACACTGGCCTGGTACTGCTAATCAATTTGTTTTGGGGTGTCTGACTGATTTGTGGACTCCAAAGTGCAGTCCTGACACCAATCATTTCTGTCCTAGCTGCAGCCCATAATGCCCACAATGGAATGTTTCAGTACCTCTAGGGTTAAATGCTCCCATCTCCAGGACTTACACAAAATCATTTTAACAAACCCAGCACCTAAACTCGTGTCTACTTAGTGAAGAGGTGGGAACATTTCAGAGTGGGAGCAAGTTCTCCCTCTTTTATAGGCTTGGGAACAGGGTGAAGTGAGAGAATGAAGAAGTTCCCTCCATCAAACACCAGGGTCAGGAGTCTCTATTCTGAGTGGGTGCTCTGGTGTTTAGTAAGATATGCTGAGCGAGCAAAGCGCTTCCCACACTGAGTGCAGGAATATGGTTGCTCTCCTGGTGGGTTCTCTGATGCTGAGTAAGAGATGATGAACGAGCAAAGTGCTTCCCACACTGATGCAAGAATATGGTCGCTCTCCTGAATGGATTTTCAGATGTTCAGTAAGAGATGACGAGTGAGCAAAGCACTTCCCACACTGAGTGCAGGGATAGGGTCGCTCTCCTGAATGGATTCTCAGTGGTTGATGAGGCCTGATGATTGGGTGAAACTTTTCCCACACTCAGTGCAGCAAATAGGGTTTCTCTCCAGTGTGGATTCTCTGGTGGCGAGTGAGATGTTGTAGAACGGACAAAGCCTTTTCCACAGTCAGTGCAGCAATAGAGCTCCCCAGTGTGGACTCTCTTGTGTCTAGAGAGATTTTCTAGATGACGGAATATTTTCCCACACTCGGCACAGCGATGGAGTCTCCCTGTGCTATGGATTTCCCGGTGTCTCCTGAGACTTTGAAGGAGACTGAATTTTTTTCCACACTCAGCACAGCAATGGGGCTGCTCCCCAGTGTGGATCTCTGATGTCTGATCAGATGTTCTCGTAGGCAAAATTTTTCCCACACTCATGGCACAAGAAGCATCTCTCTTCGCTGTGGATTTTCAAGGTGTCTAGTAAGTAATTTGATGCAACTTTGAAGCCTTTCCCACATTGGCTACAGCGATGGGGTCTCTTTTCTGAGTGGATTGCCTGATGACTACGAAATGTTGATGAATTCATAAATTGCTTTCCACACTCAGTGCAGGCAAAGGGTCTCTCTCCTGAGTGGACTCTCTTGTGCATGTTAAGCGCTGATACATGGAAGAATCTTTTTCCGCACTCAGCACAGCAATAGGGTCTCTCCTGTATGTATTCTCTGGTGGACAATGAGATTCGATAACTTGTGGAATATCTTCCCACATTCAGAACAGGGATGGTCTTTCTTCTTTCTGTGAGCTTTCCCATGTGCTCTGAACTCCTTCTTTCTCCTAAAGCTCTCCCCACACTCGCTTACAGTGATACAGTTCATGTTTCCTATGAACCATCCAGTGGTGGCTTATCAGATCCCTCTGCTCCTTGAATTCTTCCCTGCACACACGACAGGTATATAGGCTCTTTCTGGGCTCAGCTTTTCCCTCTGCAGGAGGCTTTAGATTTGGCCTAGATCTCCTCTGATGGCCTCTTCGGGTTCCTGATTCCTTTCCTAGTCAGGTGCTTCCTCTGCCTTTGGAGCTGCACTGCCTCTTGTGGTGCCTTCCGCTCAGATTTCTGCGAATGGGTCTCACTGATGTTCCCGGAAGGGGCTGGGTGACTCCAGGTTGCCAGACTCTTGCTCGGGTAAGTCTGCCCCTCAGCCATGCTCAGGTTCCTCGCCCGTGCTTAGTGGGGAAGAGAATTCAGATGTTATTCTTGTACTGCTCAGAAATGGAAACAAGGGTTACCACCTTATGCCTCTCCTCTCTAGAGCAGTGGCTGGCCAGCATGCATGTTGACAGTGCAGAGGCCCAGTCTCTCCAGGGCTCAGTGTCTGGGACTGGAGATCAGTGGTGTCTCATAGGCCTGAAAATTACCCCGTGATGAAAACGTGATAATTCAGCCCTCCACATCTTCTTCCCTACTGTGGAGGCCCATTCTCTACTGGACAACAGCATCATCCCCACACACTCAGCGTGCACAGCCCTTCTCCGCAAGGGTTACAGACATGGCATAGATCTCTACACTGGGTATGATCTCCAATGTCTTCCATTTCTATAGGATGAGAGGAAGAGACTGGGGGAATCTGCATAGAGAAGAGATGGGGTTTCTGATGGGTGATGTCAGGGTGAGGAGCTGTAGCACTTTCTCAGTTTGGGCCTTTACATACCTATTGTAATGCTCTAGTGAGGGGCGAGTTTGTCAGCTGATAGGACGATCCTGATATGAAAGCTCGCAAGCTCTCCACTGGTGAAAGGACAGAGTGGTTCCCTACCTGCTCCAGGAATAGGCTGTGTGAGGAAGAAAGCCAAGGAAGCTCCAATGCTGACCAGTCCAAGATCTCCTCTGCATCTGGAAAATTCCTGCATCAAGACATAAAACGTTCCATGATATGACATCATATGACCGAACGAACATCACCTGATCGAAGCCTTTCTCCGCTGTTCACTGTGAATATGTACTCATTATAGTCACTGCTGGACAGTGGGTTCACATAGTGATTAACCATGATGTCCTGATTTTTTATTAGAGATCGTCCCTTGATTGGTGGCTTTCTGTTTAATAGCACCTATTTACCCTCCACCCCAGTCCATATATTTTTTCATTTGCTATCTGGTCACCTCTAGTTCAACAATATCTCACAAGAGGGAAAGCTATTTGGGGCTTGACTGTTACTTTGGTAATTGTAGTAGCACACTGAGGCTTGTGGTTTCATAGCACCAAGTGCTACATGAGTGAGATACCGATGTTGAAGAGCTTGTATCCAAATAGATACAAGGAGAAACCCTGATAGTCAGGAGATAACTTGTTGTATAATGGCCTACAAATTTACCCTAATTGGCCCTACATAAGTGTAAACTGTGAGATTTATGAGTGTACAATATCCTACGAAAACAAATGTTATGGAAAAGTGAAAATAAAACAAGAACAACAGAATTGAGTCAAACAAAGAGCCATAATGATTCAAGGAAGCGATGAAACAGATGTCTGTAAATCAAGAGAAGTGTGGAATATGACATTATGTACTAAAATGAAATAAGTAGAACTAGGTAGCCCTTACTGGCAGAAAACAAGTGAGGGTTGCTATTCTTTGCCCATTATTTCCTTTTGGGGTTTCTGAAAGAAAACACTTCGGGGAATTTAAAGGCGGCACAATGCAACCCTTGCTGAACAAGAAAAAGAACAGCAACAGCAGTGTGTGCTAACGTACTGCCGTGGTGAGCTAATACATGCATACTGCACTCCTGATCCTCGATTGGACCCAGATCTTTCATCATCCTAATACCTAAGAGATGTCTTAAACATGACGCACAAGAGGGGAAGCCAGAGTATATTGCCACTGTTACCACAGTTTTGGCTAATACAAATAACCGGAATAGTGAGATTTTGTCCCCGTCCCTCTAACGTCCAGAATTACCCCCATCTTCTTCTCTTTACTCTTTTCTCCCTTTGCGCTTCTCAGTAAATATAGAGTCTTAACTTTAGCGCCAAAACTGTCCAGCTGCAAAGTTTGCTGTAACGCCTTGATCAAGAGGCTAGTCCAAGAGGCATTGTCTGAACAGACCTCAACGCTGTTCAGAGTTCCAGGACAGGTCTCAACTGGTCTGATCAGACCTCTGTGCCTGCTGTGTTTTCCAGCCATGAAGTACGGCAAGTAAGTGTCCCGAGACAGACGCAGTTCTATGCTTTGCTGTTCTTTCTCTTTCCTTTTTTGTTGTGGTTCTTGTTTTCTCACTAGGAAAATAGCGGACGGATTTAATAATATCAACAGCAGCATCCAGTCCATTTCAAACTAACTGCTTTCTTTTCGCCAAAGCGAGAGTTATTACCATCTTTAATACCATCCTAAAAGACACTTCAAAAGAGGCCTTTTGTCTAAAAGGCTCTCTGGCATTGCTAAAGGGAAAGGTACCAAGGGACACTGTCAATAAAAGTCTGTATACATTTACCTAAAATGGTCACTCTTTGTTCCTTTTTCTGTATTTATAATAAAAGTAGAATATGAATTTTTCATAGTGTTTTCTCTATGGCACAGACAGGCTATCGTTCTCTGTATTCCAATCCATACCTGATTTATATCACTCTTTAATGTTGGCCATACAGTGTCCATGGTGTTAGACGCGTTTGTATCTTGTGGGCCATAATAGTCTATATGAGTTAATACAATATGTTGTCCAAGATCTGCCAGCAGCTCAGTGTAGAATGAAGAAAGGAGTCCGTCTCCTACTCCCACGAACAGGATCGTTTGTCCCTCCACCAGTCCTGGAGAATAATTAGGAATCTCTTATTTAATGTCAACGGAAGCCCAAAAAGCGAGTGGATACGATGTCTAGGTCCTCAAAACTGGGCCTGAACTCAGAAGGGAGATTCCCAGTGATCTAACGAAACACGTATGTAGGATTATAGATACAAGAAGTATCTTTGATATCGCTTTTGACTTGTAAAAGGGTTAACAAGTTCAGTAAGCCTGGCTGTTCACTGACAGAGGACCAGTTAGGGAGACAGGATACTTTCCAATCTTGAGGAGAGGAAGTTTTGATGTTTGCTGTAGTTTTTGGTGTGTTGTTCTCTCTGGTTCTGAGAGTGACCGAGTGCAACAATAGTTTTCTGCCAACAGGTCTTATCAGGTTCAAATAGTGAGTACCTTAGGTAGATAAGGCGAGTAGGCTTATGTTTGTTTATTTATTTGCAAATGTGGCATTTGGGCGCGAAGGAGTTCAAAAAATTTGCTTATTTTCTGGAAAACCCTGTACCTAAGTCCATCTTAAAGTTTACAAAGATATTTTTTACGTGTTGTTTTCTCTCTTAATTAAAAGCATTTCTGTTTAAAGAAGCCTGATTGTTTTTGATTCTGGTGAGGAACCAACAGGGACTGGGTCTGATCCATCAGTGGAATGGTGGGGAAAAGGGAGTGGAAGGGGAGAAGGTTAATTTTCATCATCGGTGTATGAGGATGAGACTTTCTCTCTCATGGGAGAGTCTGGCGAGGAAGGGACAAGAGAAGAGGGATCGAAGGTGAATTGTCCTCTCTGTTTTGTGATCAAGGAGTGTTGAACATCACGAGTTAATCTTATTCCAGGCTCACCCAGGGAGGGAAAAGCCTGGGAGATGGCACGTGGGGGAAAGATGTCTTTTCCTTGTGTGTAACGATCAGAGGGATTGGTCTGGGGTCCCTGGGTCAGGTGGGTTTTGGGGGGACCAGAGTGTACCAGGCACTGGAATTCCTGGTTGGTGGCAGCGCTACAAGTACTAAGCTGGTAATTGAGCTTAGAGGAATTCATGCTGGTACCCCATCTTTTGGACGCTAAGGTTCAGGGTGGGGAATTATACCATGACACCAAGTGCTGTTCAGCCAATGACTCAGACAGCCAGTGAAGGATTACAAACACTTTGGTGGATAGGATTAGAATTCTAAATGATGTTGACAAACTGGAGAACTGGTCTGAAATCAACAAGGTGAAATTCAAAAACACAAGTTAAAATTAGTTCACCTAGAAAGGAAAATGAAATGTACAACAGAAAATGGGGGATAACTGGCTGGGCAGAGGTGCAACAGGAAAGAATGTGGTGGTTATAGTGGATCATGAATTGAATGAGAGCTGACAATGTGATACTGTTCTAAAAGAGCCTAACAACAATAGACTAAAAGACTAACATTGCAGGATGTATTGTCACTTTGGCTACAATGTATCAGGATTCCAGCTGCCTTCAGCTACTCGTTCGATCCCTAAATATCACTTTAACCCCTTCCTCACCTGGGTGGGTTCCTCTCAGGATGTCCCCACCTTCATCTTCTGTAGGATGCGGTACACACAGATTTTCTCCTCGCTCTATGTTGGAGATCACCACTGGCTTGGGGGTTTGGATTCCTGCTTAGAGAAAAGCATCACCGCCCATTAGATCTAAGCGAAGCACTTCTAGCCACAGAACTCTTGCACTTTGCACAGCTCCATATGCAAAGTTTTTTAATTAGGCAACAAGCTAAATGTGAAGGCTAATAGGCAATTTTTTTCTATGGAAACATGAACTGCAACTTATGGTCAATAGTCCTGGTGCTCAGCAGTGGCGGGATACTGAGTTGCAAACAACCTGGCACCTGTGGAAAGGGCAGATGGAGAGGATTGTGGTGTCTAAAGGGATTGAGGGGAACAGATGGGGCAAATGCTGGATATTTCTCCTTCTCTAGGAGAGTTACTCAGTTACCCAGCAGCCCCTTCTCTTCGGTGGATATGTTTACATAGGAATAAAACACCTGTAGCTGGCCTGGGTCAGATGACTTGGGCTTGGGCTGTGGGACTGCAAAATTGCTCAGTGGCAATTTGGAGGGAGAGTTCCAGAGGCCAGGCTCCAACCCCAGCATGAACATCTGCACTGCAATCTTTAGCCCTGCAGCCTGAGCTCTATGTTGTGAGTCAACTGACCCAGGCCACCCATAACCATGCCGGGGGTCTTTTATTCCAGCAGAGATGAATCCAGTTTGTCTTTCACCTTAACTGTGGTGTTGGCTGGACTTTCATCCTGTAGACCTGCCGAACACATGACCCTTATCTGCTCCTGTGCTATTTCTGGGGAACTACAAGAGCCACGATTCTCTTGCATTAAACTGTGGAGCAGTAGTGACCATGGCTGGAAGTGTGTCCTCTTGAAGATATGCAGTGTAGTTGTAGCCGTTATCAGTCCCAGGATGTTAGAGGGACCAGGTGAGTGAGGTAATATATTTTATTGGACCAACTTCTGTCAGTGACAGAGAGCAGCTTTCCTTTCCCAGCCCTGAAGAAGAGCTCTGTGTGGCTCAAAAGCTTGTCTCTCTCACCAACAGATGTTGGACCAATGAAAGATACTACCTCACCCAAATTGTCTCCCCATGAACTGGCTGCTCTGCTCAATGAAACATGCCTCTATCCATCCACACCCATACACCCCTCCTTCATACCCCATAGACACCTCTCCACCCAACCACTCATACCAATGCTGCATCTCAGTTACTGTGTCTCTGTGAAGGACCCAGTGCACTGGGGCCCTGATCTCACAGACACGGTTCTCACCTAATGAGACCAGAGTCTGGTAATTTTCCCACATGACGTATCTGTAAAGTTGCTTTTGCTCCTCGCCCAGCAGCGCCCATTCTGCTGAGGAGAAATACATGGCCACGTCCTCAAACGTCACCGACATCTGAAAGGACAAACAACCCAACTCAGCATGGCAAAGTTTACACAATGATAGAGGAATAGCTGTTGCAAGTGAGGCAGATGTACAGTGGTCCATGGAACTGGGAGGTTTGAAAGTTTGTACCATTATTATGAGTGTGGATTTGCTCTGTGTAAAAAGAGTAATGGACAGTGTTTTCTGTGTCTGTGACTCACCCCACAGTAGTGGCTGTGGAAGCTGAGCCTGGCCCCCTGCTGTGGATGTTGTATCCTGGCACAAACAGTAGCACTGCTTCTGAGGCGTCATCCTCCTGACCCTCTGCCATGATGGGGCAGGCTGGCCAAACTTCAGTAAGTGTCGCAGCAACCTGGAGCTCCAGGTCACAGCCCCACTCACATTTAGCCAGCACACCTGACCCTCTGTCACCATGCCGGAGGGCTGGGCAGACCAAACCTGAGTAGCACTGCAGCCCCTCCAGCCATGATGCAATGCCCAAAGCAGGACACTGGCCCCAGACAGCCCCAACGGACCCTGCTGGAGCCACTATTGCAGGGTGTGTATGGGGCACTGGAGCGGCATTGTGGGGTGAATACACGGTTGGTTCACTCCCCAGTTGCTCCGTCCCTGGGCTTGCCCTCTTTATTGGGCAGAAATTAGGATTACACTGTTGTAGCCGTGTTGGTCCCAGGATATTAGAGAGACAAGGTGAGGGAGATAATATCTCTTACTGGACCAACTTTATTTGTACTTGAGCCAGGACTGGTGCTAGGATTTTGAGCGCCCTAGGCAGATGGCAATTTCGCCGCCCCCCGCAAAGTGGTGCCCCCCTCCAAATTTTTTAAATGGTTGGCAGCCGCTGCTGCTGGAGGGGGCTGAGCTGCCAGCGGCAATGCAGCTGGCCCTGCATGCCGGCAGCCAAGGTGTCCCTCCCGGTCCAGGGACCGCCGCCGCACATTCGGGCAGCCCAGGGTGGCCTCCCCCGCACCGGGATCAGGGAGCCGCCTGGGGTAAGTGGCGCACGCCGCCGGCCGCAGCCTGGCAGCGGCGCAGGGCACCCCCAACCCCCAAGGTCAGGTGCGGCCGCCTGCCGCCGCAGCCAGGGCAGCCAGGTGCCCCCCCAGGGGTCAGCGAGCCACCAGCATAATTCAGACGCATGCTAGTGCAGCCAAATGAGGGACATCTCCTGGCACCTATTGGAAAACTCATTCAAGTCCGGGCCTGTCCAGAACATGCTCTGCACGCGAGAGACCGCACGCGTATTAACCGTCCTAGGGTAACAGGAGATGCACCTTAGACTATTCAGTTCGTATAAAATAACTACTACCACCATCATCTCCACCATAGAGTCACAAGCCGAGCAAGCCACCGGGGTTTCCCTGGATCAGGGCGCCGCCGGAGGGGGCGGCAGGCCCAGCTCCCGTGGAGCTGCCGCAGTGATGCCTGCGGCATGGTCGGCTGCTCCAGGTGGCTCCGGTGGAACCGCCGAGGCACGCACTGCGCAGCTCCAGCACGGAGCCGGGACCAGCCG
>NC_133772.1:5370238-5381770 GCF_003597395.2 Chelonoidis abingdonii
ATATAGTAACACGTTAAAAATCAGCAAAAGGTAATAAATAAAAATAATTATAACAAAGCAAAAAACTATATAGGACAATTAGTCCTATTCAGTGTCTATCGGCGTAATCTTGCTGTCTTGTATTCATTAAATGGCAACTCTCTTGCACTGTCCACAATAGTCAAGAACATTGATGGGCTCCTTTGCCCTGATACGTCTCCATTGTGCAATGTCCTGGGAAATCGCCGCTCGTGCTCATCGCTATGTTCTCAGTCTCGGTGGAAAAAAATCTGATGGAAGTCAAAAAATGTATTTTAGTGAACATTTGCACAAGGCTTATGTATGCCATTGAGGAGGTTTCCACCAACAACCTTGAGGTTATGCCTGTTTTTTCCGAGAACAATTTATTGCCACTTCAAGTGGAAGGCATTTCCATGCCGTCTTCCTTGCAGCAGTGCATGTCAAATGCATCACTCCAAGAAAGTCCGAATCTGAGACCAACAAAACAACTCCTTATTCTTAGCTCACGTAAAACTTGACATTTCCACGAGTAGAAAGCTCTTGTGTTTTGTCAATTGGCCTTGACAAAGTTCTCATCAGACCAGCTTGATGTGTAAGGGGTATAGAACAAAATCTTCCTTGATTCAAACAAGTGGGGATGAACACTTTTCCTCAGCGCCAATGACTGTCAAGTGCCAATCTTCTTGATGTAGTGGGATCTCATGCATAGACTATCCTTACGAGAGAAAAGCAGACTTTGTTACAGTTCAGAACACAGCAAGAGAGCAACAACCTTCGAATCAGCGCACAACGCGCCACTGATGTGTCAAGTTAGCAACTCAAAAGTTGTTCATGTTGTCTAGGTTACCTTCATAGGACTAGCAATGACCAACTGGAATGATGGCAAAACATTGCATTATCAGCAAAACAGCTTTAAGACTCGTCTTCGATGATTCAATGACACAGTCTCCCATCTCATGGCTGGATCGTAACGATTTAGGCTGCCATCAAACCATCGATGTTGGTTGCAGCGCAAAGATCACCTCAGAAGAAGAATGGACAAGATCCTTTTACGGTCACGGAACATAGGAAACCAAACAATCACTGCCATGGAATTCATCACTGCTGTAGTCGGAGCCCCAACAGCTAACAAGAGCCAATCACATTTAAAGCATCATTTTCGTCTCAGTGACTCAGAATTAGTAAAAGTTTGATAATCTTATTCAGAAGCATTTGCTGAAGCAACGGATGTATCAAAACGAGAGATTGAATTGGACATTAAAAGAAAGAAGTCGAGAGAGATCCACGCATGGAAGAAGAAATAAAATCTTCCCCAAGTAACTTGAAAAAAATGTATACCAAACACACAGACTGTAGGAACCCACGCAACATTAAGAAGTTAACAGGGTGTTTTGAAAAGGGACTATACCACTAATAGTTGTTTGAGAAGCCCTCGTAATGATACTACACTGTGATCTGTTTAGAACTCAGAAATCAGTCTGAGATAGGTCTGCATTCCAGCTATCTTGTGTGTTCTTCTCGAGTGCTGCTCATATACCATTCCAGTAAGGTGTACGCCCTGCGTCGTGCACGTCATCGTAAAACCTTTACATCCTAGCACTCCAGCGGGACCGCAAGTCGCCCCTAAGTGGCGCACTGATGGCGGGTATATAATACCCCTGCTGCCCCCACTCCCTCAGTCCTTCTTACCGCCGATATCGTCGCTGAACTGTGGAGCGCGCATACTGACCTCCACATCCAGCTCTCTGTGCAACGTCTAGTCATTAGGTTAGTTCATGACTACATACTGTAGTCTGTAGTTGTATAAGTTATATATACTGTGTATATATTTATAACTGTAGTAGGTTCGGCCTAGCCCTCGAGTCCAAGCCCGGCGCCGGTCTGATCCGATGTCGCGGATCAAGGCGGCTCGACTGAGAAAGCCGAGCCGCACCAGTGATCCCCACGACGCCTCTGAAGTGCCTGGAATCACACATCTCAGATAAGTCCAAGCTCTGAAATCTTTCGCCCGAACGACAGGACCGAGCACGCCTCAGGACGCCCTTATGGAAGCGGCACTTCACACGCGCTCTCGCAGCGACGCGCTCCGCACGATCCCTCACACTGGAGATCACCTCACCACCCACCCGGGCTAAGCGGCCCGAAGGACACCCGCCTCCAGACCGCCGTGCTGTGTGCATAGGCTCTGTTGACTCCAGCCCGCGGTCGTCGAGTCCATCCCAGCCATCCCCGCCAAGCATGCCGGGTAGAGTCCGATCCCCCCACTAGCCCACGACTTTCTCCGCGGCACGGACCTGATGCTTAAAACGAGCCGCTGCCCCAACTCCGCCACATCGTGCGTGTTGCCCCAAGAGGCAAGCAACCCGAGAGGCACCGTCCCGATTCTCCGACGTGCGCGCTCAAGAGCCGGCACCCCGTCGGCCCGCGATCCGACGACGCTACCCGACGGGAGCTCCTCGCGATCCGCGATGCAGTCCGGCACCTGCTCTCCTAGCGTCACGGTCGACCGCGGCACGTCATCATCGCTGCGATCCGACATACCGCGCACCACCGCTCAGCTCCACCACGGCGGCACCCAGGACCGGCACCGCGACGTCGCAGACTGTCGTCTCCGGCACCTGCGCGCGCAGTCCACGCCCTGAAACGATCTCGGCACCCGATCCGGTCCCGCAGGTCAGCCGAGTGACTCAGCATTGGACCGCGTACGCCATTAAGGGCTGGATCGTCGCGCATCCTCCTGCACCCCCGATGGCCCTCCCGAAAGCTCGTATCCTCCCGACTGACAGCATCTATTTGACTTCTGAAAGACCTGCGCATGCTTCTCAGAAGTCGCCAGGAGCAAGGGCCGCAGCACTGGCTTCTGACGCCCTGTCATACCATCAAGCCAGGGCCCTCAGGTTCGTCGGACCTGACTCAGAGCGCAGGCTCGACTGCACGCGCACGCCCCCACCATCCTCTCCAGAAAGGCAACCAGTCCATCTGCTGGGAAACCATGGAGCGACCTGGACTTCCAAGCGCGAGGACAAACACTCTTGCAGAACTCTCTCATCTCCTCCCCTGATGAACAGAGCGGAACACATCCCACGGGTCCACCCCGGACCGGAGGGCCGCACCAAGACTCCTCAGGACAGGTGAAATACTATCATGTAAAGCAACCATAAACACATGAAAAGACCTAGCTTTACAATTTATGATTAAAACTCTATCTACACAATATAGATAGACATAAAATGTAAAAACGTAAATATCTTAGAAACAGTAGCCAATCAGTTGTTTTAATTGTCATATTTGAATTCAGCCCATCAAAATACATAATAAATACCACACTTTATCTCTGAAGCAGACGACTTCTCAAAAATTGTAGACCAGTGTATACAGTGGTTCCCAGTGTTCTATGTCATCCTAACAGTTTGTACATGTAATGACAGCACCTTTGCTTTAATAAGTGCTAATGTTTATTTAGATAACTTTGATGTTCTCTACTGAACTAATCAACATTTGGAACATTATTTTAAATATTAATTTTATATACAAGTTACAATGAAAAGAGCTAGAGGGCAGAAGAAGGATTTATCTATCCTAGGAACATTTCTTTCTCTGAACAGCAATAGAATGTATCTGAAAAGATTCAGTACTGTACAGTACTTTAGTATAATACCCCAAATGCGTTTTGTTTTCTGTCAACTTACTTGCCATTATACACAGAAATCTCTGATGGAAATAACTAAGGGTCACATTTTAGAATTTTTCTGTGATTGGACTTAACCTCCAATGTAATTAGTAAGATGCACAATTCACCACTAGTGAAATGACATTTACTCGATCTATCTTGTTCACTTTGACTCTGAAATTGTAAAATAAGCAAAAAAAAGTTGCTAATTATTATAACACAAATATTTTAATTAATTAAAGAATTCCTGCTGTTGTTGTTAGTGCTGCTCACCAGTGACACCTTATTTACTCATTCTTAAAGGTTTGAATTATAAGATCCTATTTGGTACAGAAGGGAATTTTCTTCACAAATTACTACAGAGAATTCCTGTATAATTTGGTGCTGTGTCTGCCTCTCAATAAAAACTTTCATGCTCCATAATCTTGATGCAACCAACTACTGCACCATAAATCCATGTGGAAGGGGAACACTGAGGAAGATGAATGTGCAGAAGGATAGGAAAAGGGCTTCAGACATTCATATATTTTAAGGCCAGAAAGGATCAGTAGATCATCTAAGGCTTGTCTACATTACCCACTAGATCGGCAGGCAGCGATCGATCCAGCAAGGGTTGATTTATCATGTCTAGTATAGACGTGATAAATTGACCACTGAGTGCTTTCCCATCGATTCCGGTACTCCACCAGAATGAGGAGCGCAAGTGAAGTCGACAGGAGAGTGTCAGCTGTCGACTTACCACAGTGAAGACACCACAGTAAGTAGATCTAAGTATGTTGACTTCAGCTACACTATTCACATTGCTGAAGTTGCGTATCTTAGATCAACCCCAAGCGGTAGTGTAGACAAGCCCTTAGTCTGACTCCTGTGTAAGACAGGCCATTAAATTTCACCTAGTTATTCCTGAATTCAGCACAATATCTTGTATTTGGCTAAAGCATCTTCCATAACACTGTCCCAACAGGTTTTGAAGACACCAGGAGCTGGAGAATCCACCACTTCCCTTGGGAGTCTGTCCTAATGGTTAATCATGCTCACAGTGGAAAACTGGTGTCTTATTTCGAATCTGAATTCATCTTTCTTCAGCTTCCAACCATCGGTTCTTGTTCTGCCTTTGTAGAAGGAGCATTTTGGGGAGAAGAAAGTGGGTTTTTAGGCACTGACCCTGGGAAAGCCCCACTCCTGTGATATAAATATCTATTAGCTGGGACACCTGAATCTGCCTCATGTTTGGGCCATTCATGCTAACCCCCTGCTTCCATGCAATATAAGGCTGTGTTTATTTCTAACTTCCCCTTTGGAAGGTCCCATTTCATCCCTGCCCCTAATACAGAACTCTGTTTAAGTGGAAGGGAAACAACCTAACTGCCATTGGGGGCTGGGGAAGGAGAGGGAGGATGGCAAATTATCCCCAGACATAGGAATTGTAACTCCCATATTGAAAAGGAGTCACTACTACAAGGAGAGGGGGTTTTCTTTTAAAATTCCTCACAGGACAACAAAAACAAAAATAAAATGGGCTCCCCAGATACTTTATTACCATCTGCACCACTAGCAGCAAGATGGTTCCATTCAGAGTAAAGCAAGACACTAACATCTCAATCAACCATTTCAGTGGTGGGTGGAGAAAGGAGGGGGATAAAATGTCAAAAGCTCAAAATTGACCTGCTTAATTTTTATTTTCCACATTTTTAAATGCACAGATACATAGATTCAAAGGCCAGAAGGGACCAGTGTGACCATCTAGTCTGACCCCCTGTGTAACACAGGCCAGAGAACAGCCCCAAAAATCATTCCTAGAGCAGAGCTTTTAGGAAAACATCCAAACTTGATTTTAAAAAAATCAATAGATTTGAGGGTTTAGTGAGAGATTCCCCCCACCCCACCCCGACTCCCCATTGAGAATGGGGCCTTCCAAAGCGGTAGTTATGGCAGTTGGCCAGAACCTTCCCCTGCCCCCACAGTGTTGGAGGAGGGCTCAGCAGCCCTGGCCATGCCTGAACTGGGGGTAATTTAATCCCCACAGTCAGGGCCAGCTCTAGCCATTTCGCCGCCCCAAGCACGGCGGCACACTGCGGGGGGCGCTGTGCCACTCGCCGGTCCCACGGCTCTGGTGGACCTCCCGCAGGCATCCCTGCGGAGGGTCTGCTGGTCTCGCGACTCCGGTGGACCTCCCGCAGGCGTGCCTGCGGATGCTCCACCGGAGCCACGGGACCAGTGGACCCTTTGCAGGGATGCCTGCGGGAGGTCCACTGGAGCTGCCTGCTGCCCTCCCGGCAACCGGCAGAGCGCCCCCCGCGGCATGCCACCCCAAGCACGTGCTTGGTGCGCTGGATCCTGGAGCCGGCCCAGCCCACAGTCTATGGCAGGGTGCTGTTTAATTGGTGTGACTGAATGCACTCCTGTATTCACACCCTAAACACTACTGAAATTACCTTTGTATAATATATCCCTTCTAAGCTATTATTTAAAATCTAATAACTTGCTGATCAATAACATCTTGGTAAAATGTATGTAGCAATGTTATATGTAAAGTTATGAACATACGCTGGAATCATGTGTTTACCGGACAAGTCTGGGTAGTGGGTAAACCTATCTTTTAAAGACAAAAAGCAAGATGATGCCCCAGCCAGGTGCCTTCAAAAGTGATGGACCATCACCTACCAAGTGGCCACTCTTTGGCAAGAATAGGGGTAGGAACAAACAGATCTGACCTGGGCTAATGATAGTGTAAAATCTCCCCCTCACAAAACTCCGTGTCTCCTTTCTTTCAGCTGCAAAGAACTTTATGTAGGGGTCATTCTCAGGGAAATGCATTTCAAAGGGTGACTGAAGTGTAAAAGTGAGAGGCAAAACCACTCCAAGTTATCTCTCCCTATCCTTCTCTCTCTTTTTCACCTGAGAAGACAGAAGAATTTAGGTCTTTAACTTTGGGAGGAATCCTAACCTGAAGATTGGTCAATAAAGCAGCTGGAAGCATGTAGTATAAATTTTACCTTAAACCAAACCTACTTTGTAAAGATTTAGTACTACGAAGCATTTTATTTTTATTTTTCTTCCAATGATTTCTGACTTTAATGCTTTAATACTTATACTCACTTAAAACCTATTTCTTTATAGTTAAATAAACTTTTTTTTTTTAATCAAAATTAATCTGGTGTTGTCAGTTGGTCTGCCTGTCTGTCCTGAATCCATTGGGATGAGGTGGGGCATGATTCTGGGACCAGCTCAGGGGGAAGGAGCAGGGCCGGCTCCAGGTTTTCTGTCACCCCAAGCAGCAAAAGCAAAGCAAAAAAAAAAAAAAAAAGCTTTTCTGTGCCATTTCGTGCTTAGTTCAGATGTAAGTCCTTCACTCCCTTTCTCCTTTCGGGCAGCAGCTCAAAGAGGAAGAGAGAGACCTGCTGCCGAAGACCCGGATGTGCCACCCCAATAGCGGACAGAATGCCACCCCTTTGTATTGGCAGCCCCAAGCAGCTGCTTCCTTAGCTGGTGCCTGGAGCTGGCCCTAGCGAGGAGGGCGAATCCCCCATTGACAGAAGAATGAGTAGTCAGGCCCAGAGCTAACTTTTCTCAGGTGATAACTCCCCTTTAAATCACTGCACAGACTGAGGTGGTCCTCAGCATCAGGGATTGGTCAATTGCACTTGCCCATCTCCATGTGCAAAACATTCCCCGCAGCCAGTGTGAGCTCACAGCATCCTTGTCCCTGGCACTGAGAGCTCTCTGATGGGCATGTGTAGTGGGGCACACTGCCCCACTCCCTGGGAGGATGGGCTGTGGCAGGCCAGGGAATCTGCACAGCCCAGGAGCCAATTAGAAAAGGGCTTATGGGGAGCCAATCAGGGCCCAGATTGCAGGGAGCCAATGAGGGCCAGGCTCACCCTTATATAAAGACTGCCCAGAGTAGGAGCAGTCAGTCTGTCTCAGGCCTTTGACAGGGGAAGGTCAGTCTCCAAGGGGGAGACTAGCATTGCGGACAGCGCAGTGCTGGGCAGGCTCAGGGAGGCTAGAAGGTCTAGCCCATAGCCGCCAGGCTGCAGGCCCTGAAGGGAAGGGCCTAGTGGGTGCAAGGGGCCGTAGGGGAAGCGGCCCAGGGAAACAGACTGAGGAGGGGAAAGAAAGAGGACAGTGAGGCTGATGCCAGAGGGTCCCTGGGCCAGAACCCAGAGTAGAAGATGGGCCTGGGTCCCCCGCCTTCCTCCTTGCAGTACACCCAGCCATTGGCCGTAGGGAGTGGCCATTATACCATGCCAGATCCCTGCCAAGAGGGATTAGACACAGAAAGCAATTGGACATGGTTGCATATTGTGGTTGGAATGTGGGACTGCTGATTATCGATTCCCCGGAAGGGGATGCAGATGGACTAAGGGGCACTGCCGGAGGGCAGTGGCCTCGAAGAGGACGCTCCCAAGCAGGGAGCAACGTGGGTCCAGCGACAGCAGCGGAAAGCAGAGGGCAGAACAACGGATGGGACACCACCAGGAGGGGGCGCTCCACTGGAATTGAGCTAATTCCCAGAGTCACTAGTGGGAGGCGCCGCGGGTGGTGAGTCCCAACCCGTTTACACGTGATGGAGAATGCAGGCACGTGCGGTCCGTCCCTGATACAAGGGGCAGGGGCAAGAGCAAGGACTAGGCAGATTGTGCCAGATTATGAGACTGAGTGACTGAGAGACAGAGATGGTGGAGAAACGAGACTTTTACTGGAGGGCCTGGGTGGCTCTGCTTGCCAATAAGCAGAGTGAGGTGCTCTGGCTGCTGCGGGGGTGGGCACCCAGACCATATAAGGGACCAGGTGCCCAGGGCGGGAGGCCAGGGCCTGGGTCTAAGAAATGTTATGCCTGTGGGCGAAAGGGCCACTTCAGGAGCGAGTGTCCCTATTGGGAGAGGGCAGAGAGGCCCCACCCAGACAAGGCTCCCCCTGTGAAGGTAACGGGGGGCCTCCAGCTTGTTGGGTCTGTGGGGATCAGGGACACCTAAGGAGAG
Organism: Chelonoidis abingdonii; assembly: GCF_003597395.2. NCBI lineage: Eukaryota > Metazoa > Chordata > Testudines > Testudinidae > Chelonoidis > Chelonoidis abingdonii. Next base: position 5,378,894 of record NC_133772.1, read on the forward strand.
AGTGCCCCTATAGGGATCCCAAGGGCCAGGCCAGCCCAGAAGGAAGGGCTAGGGCCTACACAAGCAGAACTAGCCCCGTGGCGGGGGGAAGGCGCCGAGGGTGCTTCCACTGCCACACCAAGGGCCACATAAAGAGGCATTGCCCCCTGAGGCAGAGAGGGGGAATATCAGAAGCTAAGGCTCAGTCTGGGACTAGCCGCCAAGGAGAAGGAGGCTGGGGTAGAGAGGCCCCACCTTAACCAAGGAACCCACACGAGGGCCAAGGGGGCTGAGGTGGGAACCCAAACAGATGTGGGAACCCATGTAGGACCAGAGAGATCTACGATGGGGACCCAAACAATTGAGAAAGAGGAGAGCAGGCTGCTCCAAACACTGGAGAGCCTGCAGCAAGAGAGATTCCCTGTGGGCCCAGTTGCGAGGATCACTGAGGTGCTAGGGAATTTTGCCCCCCCCCCCCCAGTAGATTCTTAAGGGGGAGAGTGTGTAGTCAGGCAGACTGCCCCCCGCCGAGCAGGGACACTGCAGGAGGACGCCACCAAGCAAGCAGCAACGTGGGTCCAGGAAGAGCAGAGGGCAGAACAACGGACAGGACACCACCAGGAGGGGGCATTCCACTGGAATCGAGCTAATTCCCAGAGTCACCAGCGGGAGGCGCCGCGGGTGGTGAGTCCCAGCCGGTTTACAGCATGCATCATAGTCCTCCTCAGACACAGAGATGGGACCCCATGAGCCTGAATTTTTTGTACATAAAAATGCCATTAGGACTGTAGTGAGGCAGAGTGGCCTGTCATTGAGCCAGAGGGGGAGAAGCCACTCTCTGATCCTTGGTGCATGGAGCCTGGCCAGGCCCACCTCTTCTGCCATGCCCTGCCCCTACAGGAGACTGACCCTGGAGAAGAGTTGCCAGGACTGCTGCTCACTGTATACTCCAAGAAGCCAATGACCCCTGGACTACCCCTTGTCCAGACTATAGTAGGAAGTAGCCGAGGGGAACCAGTCCATTGTCTGGTTTTGCTATTAGACCCCAAGTCAGTGTGTTGCAGTAGGATCCCTGCTGACTCAGTGGTGGAACACTCTACCACTGTTAGGGCCCTGGTCTGGTAATCTGTGGAGTAGGTTGGGCCTGGGTCCCCCATCCCCTGCTGCCAACTCCACTTTGTGGTGGCAGGCTCCCCACCTTAGGCCAAGAGGCTTGCATTTGTCTGCTGTCTGTCAGGCTGTTAGACTGTTTGCTCTGCCCTGCCTAAGGACCTGAGGGGTCTAAACTATGTTATTGCTCAGCCCTGTCCAACCACTGAGGCCACAGATTCTCGTGCTCGATTGGCCAATTCCCCAGCAGTGACATAGTGAGGTGGAGTGGCCTCCCACTGAGCCAGAGAGGGAGGGATGACCACTAATCCACTATAAGGACAAGCTGAAGCAGAGTGAGGTGCCTGGAGACAATGTCCCCACTCCCTGCTGCTAAATGTCAAAGCTGAGACCCTAGAATATCTGCTAGTGGCATTCAAGTCTTGCTTCTGCTTCCAGGGACAAAGACTTGAGATATTCTGAAAAAGAACCATTATAACAGGAAGCAGCTCTCTGACCCCTGTAATATATCAGTCCTTCATCCCTGCCCTTCCCTTTGATCAGTGCAGTGAGGGGCACGGAGGAGGCATCACAGCCTTTCAGTTACTCAGGAGAAGGAAGCTCCTTGTCGGTCTCTTGACGAGAAACTTTCCTCATTTTTTCTATTTTGCAAACTGAAAAAAAAAACAGAGGAAATAAAATACATTGCATCTGTGGGCTGAGGGGAAGGGGCTGCAGCGAGTGACTGACCCAGGAGAAATCAGACAGCTCTCACTCCAGTTGTCTCCTCTGTCCTAGCTACAGCCCATAATGCCCATTCAATGGGATGTTCAGATGGTTCTTGGGTTAATGCTCAATTTTAATGCTCCCAAATCATTTTAACAAACCCTGTGCTGACCTAGTGCCTGGTTAAAATGGGGAGGTGGGAGCATTTCAAGGTAGGTTCGGGTCTAGCTCCTGTCTAAAGGCTTTGGGGAGAAGGATGAGGTGGGAGTTATCAGAGGTTCCCCCTTATCACATACAGGGGCTAGGTATCTCTCCCCTGTGTGTTCTCTGAACAGATTACTTTTGGGAGCGAAGGCATATTTAAGCCTGTCAGAAGCCTGTTGTGGATTTTACAAGCCTGTTCTGATAATGCTTAACAGCATATGCATAAGTAGAACTGTGCATGTGTGTGTTTAAAAAAAAAAAAAGCAAAGTAATCATGTCTGTGAGAACAAGTAAACATAAAGTAATTAAAAAGCTAGAAAAGACCAGTTTTAACTAACCACTAAACCTGTACTGATGGGGTAAGGGGTGAGGAATTAACATGGAAATGAGACTATATAAAGAAAAGATACCAAAAAGTAACTAAGAAGTTTGTGTGACAAAGGGAGGTTGAAATTGTATTGTCCAGTGCTGGAGGTGATGAGATCATCCTAAGGAACTTCTCACTTGTAAGTAATTGATCAGTTTGCTGAGTGCTTTGCCTGAATAAATATTTGTTAGATCCATCTGCTCCATAAATGAATCTCAATCCAACATTCTGGTGAGCCAGCCAAGCACTCTGCAGATTGGGCTAACAGCCAGTATTCCAGGAACCACAACCTACGGCTATTAAGGGATGTGACAGAACGTATCTCTATGTCTACACTCTATACGTTATTGTTATAATCTTTGTACAAACAGCAGAGAATCCTGTGGCACCTTATAGACTAACAGACATTTTGGATCATGAGCTTTCGTGGGTGAATACCCACTTCGTCAGATGAATGTAGTGGAAATTTCCAGGGGCAGGTATATATATGCTAGCAAGCAAGCTAGAGATAA
>NC_133772.1:5383367-5422869 GCF_003597395.2 Chelonoidis abingdonii
TGCCCCTGGAAATTTCCACTACATTCATCTGACGAAGTGGGTATTCACCCATGAAAGCTCATGATCCAAAATGTCTGTTAGTCTATAAGGTGCCACAGGATTCTCTGCTGCTTTTACAGATTCAGACTAACACGGCTACCCCTCTGATACTTTGTACAAAGTATTCATTGAGAGGTATCATTTGAAATCTCATAATTTGCTGGTCATGTCCTGATAAAATGTGTGGCAAAATTGTAAGTGAAGTTGTAAGATTTCACTGTATGGTATTACCACGTATTGCAAACCGAGCTTGGCAAACAGGCCTGTCTGAAACAAAGGAATGAGTGCTTGGCTTAATTTACATTTTAAGCAGTAAACAGAGTCATCAGGTAGAAAGGGAAACAAAAGAAGCTCCAACAGGTAAGGGAAAAGCAGCAGGGAGCATCCTTTCTTATAGGCTCTCTCTCCCCTAAATCTCATCTGCAAATGTTTTCCAAGAGTGATTGACACCCAAGGCCCCCCCCACCCCTTTACATCAATTGATTCACTACACCAAGAGGGAAAAAGGAAGCAGCCATTGAATTGAAGAAGGGATCCTGACCTAAGAAGTTTGGTCAGCAAGACTGCTGAGAGCATGTGGTGAGAAATCTTTGCTTTAAATTTCACATATTAGGCACCAGTTACATTTTATTTTTTTTGTAACCATTTCTGATGTTTATGCCTCATTATTTGGACTCATGTAAAATCTCTCTTTGTAGATATTCAACTTCTCATGTTGTGTTATCCAACCCAGTGCATTTAAATGAAGTGTTTGGGAAACTCTTTTTGGGACAAGAAAGTGTGTGCATATTATTTCTGTTGATGAAATGACAGACTTTATATAAACGTCTATTGATCAGGAGAGGGCTAGGCAGTACAGGACATAGATTTCTGGGGGAAATCTGAGATTGAGAGTAATTTGAAATCAACCTGCAGTATAACCAAGGCTGGTGAGAGCCAAGAAGTAGCTGGCTGGCTGCAGCAACACAGACCTAGCTGAGAGTGATTAACACTTGATCACTTCCCCTAAGCTCCCTCCCCTGTCCTGCCTCCTCCTCACCACTTTCTCCCCTCTCCCCCGAGCACACCCACTCCACCCCAGAGCCTCCTGAATGCCATAAAACAGCTGTTTATGGTGGACAGGAGACACTGGGAGGAAGGGGGAGGAGTTAAGGAGTGGGGCCACCAGCAGGCAAGAGGCACATTTGGGAGGGGGGAGTTGGCTGCCAGTGGGTGCTAAGCACGCGCTAACTTTTCTCCCTTGGTGTTCCAGTCCTAGAGCACCCCTGGAGTTGGTGGTTGAGTCTGGATTGTACTGTGGGTCTGTCAAAAGGAGTTTAAGGCATTTTTCAGAGACAATGGTGTTGCTGGGGAGATCTGCAGATAAGCACAAGCTGGAATCCACTTGCACTGGTGACTAATCTGTTGGAAAGCAACATTTTTTTTAATTTTTTTTCAGCAACAAAAGGTTGCTAGGAAAAAGACAAAAGCCACAGTTGTTCAGAGTTTGATAGTAGCAGTCAGAGCTTTTGTGAAACAATGAAGCATTGAAATGGGAATGTAGAAAATATAAAACATCTGAGCTCAAGTATGTGCAGGAGGGTGGAATGCAAGGTCACAGAGACAGAGGCACAGTATGTTACAAGGTCTGCAGCTTTGACTGAGAAGCCCCAGGAGTGTGAGTCTCTTGTGTAGCAGAAGAACATTCTGCAAACACAGCTAGAAGCAGTACAATGGGAGAATACAGAAATGACAGGGCTTTTAATTAGACAATGAAACATTTGAAAGGAAAAAGCATTAATGTGTACAGTGTTGTAGAGTCTAAAGTTCCATTCCTTTATCCTTCCTTGACCGATCTGGATTCTAAAGCCCCTACAGCACCTGTTCCTTGAAGCCTATAATTATGGCCAGAGTCCAAAACAATCAGAGTGGTACATGTGCAGAAGTGAAAGTTAGAAAGCTTTTACCAGAGGAAATAGATCCTTGTCCCAAAAAGCAGAGGTATGGAGGAAGTATTAACATGACTTATGACAAGTAGGGAGTAGGTTGAATTTTGTGATCTGAATAGAGGAAATTGGGTTAGAATTTTGTAGAAGGTGGTTGGCTCCAGGTTTGGCTGCATTCTCCACAGGACTATGGAGGTTAGCGACAGTGGCAATTCCTGTGTTCAGAGATTATCCAAACTTTATTAGGGTCTGACACAGCAATCGCCACTGTCGCTGTTAAGCAGAAACCTAAGCCCCATGGATAATATGAAGGGAAACTATTTTTGCTTAATCTCTAATAATTGTGATATATGCTACTAAAAACCTATAGATGGCCTACTTCCATAAATTAACAAGGCAGTTAAAAGTATGTTTGATAGGGGTTGTACTAATGTTCAGACTGTGGGTGAAAAAGCGGAAAAGACGGTTACTCACCTTTGTAACTGTTGTTCTTCGAGATGTGTTGCTCATATCCATTCCAAGTAGGTGTGCGCGCGCCGCGTGCACGTTCTTCGGAAGAATTTTCCCCTAGCAACACCCGGCGGGTAGGCAGGCGCCCCCTGGCGTGGCGCCCTCGCGGCACCGCATATATACCCCTGCCGACCCGGCCGCCCCTCAGTTCCTTCTTACCGCCTGTGTCGGTCGTTGGAACAGTGGAGTGCGGCTTAGCTGACCTCCCCTTCCCTAGCGTTTCACCCGTTTTCTCATCTCTAGTGATAGTTAATTTTGTAGTTAGTGTTAATTCATAGTTGTTAGTACTAGTTGTTAGAGTAGTTATTGTATATAGTTGAGGGTTGAGGTTTAATCCTCCTCACCCCTCCCGGGACCCGGGCTCATGCCTGGCTCTCCTGGTTTCAAACAGTGCTCGGCCTGCCGTCGGCCGATGCCAACGGGAGACCCCCATGATTGTTGCCTAAGTGCTTGGGGGAATCCCATCTCACTGACAAGTGCCGGATCTGTAAGTCCTTTAAGCCCCGGACAAAAAAGGAGCAGGACTTGCGCTTAAAGCAGCTCCTAATGGAGGCGGCCCTGACCCCTGCAGCCCCGGCACCGAGCGCACCGCAGTCCGCACCGGGCAGAAGTTTTTCATCGGCACCGGAGACGGCCGGTACCGCCAGAACACCACGTCACCATCAATCTCTGGCGCAGAAGCAGAGTGAAAAAGCGGAATGTGTATGTAAGTATCAGGTTCAGAGAATGGATCTTAGAGAGGCAGTGGACTCAATGCGTGTAGCTTCAGAGAACAATCGTTCTAAAAATTTTTTAGAGATGGGGTGTATGTAAAATATTTCATGAAATCAAGTTAGTTTTAGCAGCTTGATACAGCATATTAGATAGGGAAGAGTTGCCTTTTCAAAGCATTGGAATGCACTTTGCCTTTAAGAAAGAACACAGCTCTGAGACTCCTTCTGCTCTTCCCTATTTTTGCAGCCACGGATAGTTTGGCTTGGCCTCTGACACTGACAGCACCTTAGCCCTGTTCTCAACCCAAGCTCCTACCCCATACCTGATTTTGCCCCTTTCTTGGCCTATCTCCTTCCCCTGCCTCCAGTGGTTTGATGCTCCTGTGCAATGTACATTCAGTTTCCACTCTGCACAGACTGTTCCCTCCCTCCCCCATGAACCCCAAAACAGCAGGGATTCCAGGGAGCATGTTGTACAGGCGGAGTAGGGCAGCGGCTTCAGCAGATATTACTGAGGCTGCTCAGTACCAGCACAGTGGCAAATTTGGATGGGCAGCAGTATTTGACAATTAAGTGTCCAGGGGTCCACAACCCCATGAGCAGCCTCCTGCCCTGTGTCCAAGAGCTGGGCCTAGGTCTCAGCCTCCACTCCAGAGTGGGTCTGGGGGCAGCGGTGCAAGAGCAGCCTGAGCCCAAGCCCATGGGCCCAGTCTGGCAGCTGAGTGAAGGAGAGAGTGGACAGGAGTTGAGCTGCAGCAGCATTGCCCTGCCCTGAGTGGGCAGGGAGCTGAGGACATGCAGAGGCCAAAGGGGATGGGTAGGGTGTCAGGGATGGGCCTGTCTGTACTGAGTGGGGGCAGGAAGCTGGGGTTACAGATCGGTTCTTGCTTTTCCATCGCACAGTAAAATCCACCTTGGAGCCTTTTCACTGGAGGCTGCACCCCCTGCTCTATCGATACCTGGAACTGGAGACCCAGGGCGGCTGCTATCCTTTGCCTTACAGCCATTTTCTATCAGACAGAATAAATAAGTCACCAAGCAAAATAAAATAAAATGTGCAAATCTACATCAAATCAAACTGAATACAGATAATCTCACCCTCAGAGATGCTTCAGTAAGGGTTTTTTGTTTTGTTTTGTTTTTTTTCTCCTCAGACTGGACATCTTCCAGGCCTGGGCACGATTCTTTCCCCTGGTACAGCTCTTGTTCCAGCTCAGGTGGTAGCTAGGGGATTCTCCTCCACCCCCTTTGTTCTGTTTCACCCCTTTATATATCCTTTGCATAAGACGGGAATCCTGCGTCCCTCTCTGGGTTCCCACCCCGTCCTTTTCAATGGAAAGACACCAGGTTATAGATGGATTCCAGTTCAGGTATCCTGATCACATCACTGCAAGACTTCTTTACAGGGCCAGCTCCAGACACCAGCCTACCAAGCACGTGCTTGGGGCAGCACCTTGGGACGGGGCGGCATTCGGGGTTTGTTTTTGTTTTTGGTTTGGCTGGGTGGCGCTAGGGGGAGGCGGGGCTTGGGATGCGTGGCGCTGTGTGGGGGCCTGTGGACGCTGCGGAAGCGTTACGACGGCGCTCAGGTGGGGGCGGCTTTCGGCGCTCAGTGGGGGCGGGCTTCAGCGGCACAGCGCTCGGGGGGCGGGGACATGGGTGACACGATGCTGGGGGGTGGCTCTTTGTTTTTGTTTGGGGCTGCAAAAATGGTAGAGCCAGCCCTGCTTCTTTACCCCTTGCCAGCACACACCCAGCACACAGGTATACAGGAAGACTTACAGGTAAAACACAGCCATCTGCAGACAATGGTCCTGTTTAATGGGAATCATCAAGATTCCAAACCACCATTAATGGCCCACACTTTGCATAATTGCTGTAGGCCCTCAGAGTTATAGTTCATATTTCTAGTTTCAGATACAAGAGAGGTACATTTACACAAATTGGATGATCACACTCAGTAGATTATAAGCTTTGTAATGATACCTTACAAGAGACCTTTTGCATAAAGCATATTCCAGTTACATTATATTCACTCACTAGCATATTTTTATAAAACCATAGACTGTCACAATCCCCTGGTCCAGTCACTCCAGCGGAGCATGCTCCCTCTCAAAGGCAGGGGGAGTGGACATGAGGGCCTAGTTGTAATTGCCAGCTGTGGGAGGGAGTGTGCAGCAGTGGTTAGCGAAGGGGCCTGGAAATAAGGACTGCTGGGTCTCATCCATACTTCTGACACTTAGTGCAAACCTGAGCCAGTAGCTTCCCCTCTCCAGGCCTGTTTCTCATCAGTAGGGTTGGGGTAGCAGTCCTGACAGCCCAGGGGGGTTGGGAGGCCGTAGGACGGTGCGTAAAGTGCTGGGATGTCAGGATTCTGGAGGCGCTGTCACCCTCGCACTAGGGCAGTGTTCTGCATCCCCTGCTGCTGGCCGAGTTTCTCCATCCCTCGGCAATAAGATAGACTCTTGTTTTCACAGCCAGTCGATCACCCAGGGTCATCACCCTGCCTGGCTGGGCGGGGCAACTCCTAAAGTCACCACCACCTTCTCCAGCCTGCCCTGGGCTTGGAGAGTGAGGAGAAGGGCGAGGGACAACCCTGAACATCCTCCATCCATCGCTCTGTCACCAGAGCAAGTGAGTGGCATTAGGGTTCCTCTGTAGTGTTCCCTATCTCTCTGCAGAGAGGCAGAAAGAGCAGGAGAGAATCTCTCCCAAAGGAGATTGGATTTGCAAACAGCCCCCAGGAGCCCCTAGCTCTCAGACTGGGGAGGGGTTTCTCCAGAGCCGTCTCCAGTGTGTCTGGAAAGGTCCCAGCAATGGGGCTCCCAGCCCTTCCCTTGTGGGAGACTGTTCCCGAGGCTGAGAGTCTCTGAGCTGAGCCAGACCCGGTGAGCTGCTGAGCTTGGAAATCAATGGGAGATGAGGGGGGCCTGGCCTTGCTATGCCTAGGGACTTCGAAGTGGGAAATGGTTTCCCAGGAGAAGTCCAGACTCCTGGGTTCTGTTCCTTCTCTAGCCTAGGCAGGGGGAGGGGAGTGGGGGAATGTGAGTGTGGCCTGAGGTGGCAGGAGGGAGCTGCTTGTCCAAAGTGACCGATGGTCTTTGTGACTGACCCCAGTGCTCCCTGGTTATTGCAGCCCCAGGGATGATGAGGGGGAATGTTGAGGGGGAGCAGATCATGCAATGAACTCCTGCCAGTATGTGTAGCTTGCACTCCCTGTACCCCTGTGAAGGGAGGAGGAGCTGCTCTGGCTGGGGCAGGGATGGGGAGGGACCAAACAGTCTGGTTAGTGAGAGACTGCCTTGACCCCAGACTCACGTCTACTCCCCGCTCGGTTCCAGGATGGTCAGGCTTCTGAGGATGTTCAGGAAGAAGGCTCTGCAGGTGGCCCCAGAGCCTGAGGGAAGCAGCTGCCATCTTCCCCAGAAGCAGAGAGGCCCCTCTGTCCCCGCTGGTGAGGAAGGAGCTCCCAGCCAGGCCAGGAGGTGGAAGTGCCCAGCATTCTGGTGGAGAAAACCCGCTCCCGGTGCAAGTGCCGAGATGGGAGAGGCACCAGCCAGACCAAAATGGAGCTGGGCCAGGGTGCGGCTGGGCAGGCAGGATCCAGCCCAGGAGCGGAACCGGGCAGGGTGACTCTGGGGCTTGTTGTGTGTGCAGCAGCGGCCCCAGGAGCCCAGCCCTGATTTCCACCAGGAGGCATCGCCCTGCCTGGTCACTGAGGACCTTCCAGCCTTCCCAGGGCAGGAGGTGGAGGATCCCTGTCTCGGGACAGCAGCAGCGCCTGGGACTCGGGCAGCAGCATGGCCAATGGATGCTTCTGCGTTGTTCCAGGTGAGGAGCCAGGCTGGGCTCAGGAAGGGGTGAAGAGGGGGCTGTGAACACCCTGGGCCCAGGCCCTCGACCAGTCCAGGTTTCTGGCCCGAGCCACATGAACCCCACTTACACTAGATGCTGCTGCTTTGGTCCTTGGTGCTCCATTGGGCAGGGGGTGGGGGAAGGAGGCACCCCCCAGGGAGTCCATGACAGTGTGAGGGATCTCTTTGCTATGGGCTTCTGAAGGAGTTGGGGGCTGATGACATCACTGAGAGGGGGGAGTGTGGGGTCTGATCTGCCCTAGGTCCTGGAGGTCAGATGGGGGCACATTGTCCCACCATGCTATGTCCTTCCCCCAGGTGGCAGCAGGAGTCACCCTGTCCTCTTCTCTCCCTGGTGCAGGGACCGCCAGGGACTCAGAGGACGAGGAGGAATGGGTGGATGTGGTCACAGAGGAGGCTGCTCTCAAAAACATCAGAGAGCAGCTCCATGACCGAGAAAAGGTACAAATGTTTCTCAGCTGTGCTGGAACCGAGACTGTCCTGCCCCTTCCCAGCACATGACCCCCAGCAGAGGGTCTTGGCCCTCATAAGCAATCACCCCTAATGGGAACCTTTGTCCTCCATGATCTGGGACTCCCAAGATGGGGGTGTTTGTCACACACTAGCCGGGGTCTCCTCCCCCAACAGGCACTGTCCCTGTTCCTGATCCTGCGTGTATAGGAATCATGGGTGATTTGGACAATGGGTGGGTCCCCACTATCCCCCATTCAGACCTAAGTCCTGCAGCTGGTGTGGCTGGGGCAGGGAGGTCCCTGGCTAACTGGGTCTCTCTCCCCTAACCTCACTCCTGGTGGGTGCAGGATGAGGCCCAGCAGCTCGTGTTCCTGCACGCCATCCACCCCGCATGCCCCGCTGCACAGCAGAGGGGGCAGGACACACTGGAGCCGCACTGCTGCAAGGCAGCTGTGGTGGAGAGGATTGTGGTGAGTGAGACATGGCGCCTGGCAGCTGGAGAGTGGACAGAGACATGGGAGGGGCAGGGTCTCCCAGGGCCGATGGTTGAGGGATGGCAGGTGCTGGAGGAGCAGCTGAGGGCAGGGATTGCTGGGGCTGAAGATTGGAGAGAAGAGACGGGAGAAATAATGGGCAGGAATCAGAGGAGCGGGAGGCAGGTGGGGGGATCCTGCTGGCTGTGTGGGGTGCTGGCTGTGTAATCTCCTCCTTGGGAAGTGTCAGTAAAGCCCAAATCTCACATGCTCCTTTGTCTCTCCCAGGAGCTCATTGAGGAGCTTCCTGATTCCACCTGGTGCCGTCCTGGCCAACTTCCTGATTGCTGTGGCCAATCTCAGGAACCAAGACTCTCTTGCCCAGTTCCCCTAACCCTGGTCCTGCTCAGGCCCATGGCTGGCAGTCATTGCCCCTCGCACTCCCAGGTCACCTCCCAAGGGTGGATCCTCTGGCAGAGATGGCAGGAAGGTTCACTCCCACTCTTGGCTGCTATGTTCTTTTCACTCCAGTAACATTGCAATGACTATGGGGAGAGGCTGACTCCCAGGATCAGATACAGGAGGGGCAGCAGAGTCCAGGGAGCAGGTGCCATTCCTGCCCTGCCACTGTCTGTCTGGGAAACCTTGACCTTATTCCCTGGCTTGGTGCCTCAGTTTCCATTCTCGCCAGCCTCTGCCTATTTTCCTGCAGTTTCACATCCGTGTTGGTGCCAGTCCCACACCCGCACTGCACAGTCTAATACCGGTTCCTCTCTCTTGCCAGCACCATGACACCTGCCCTGGAGCCAAAGCTGGAGACCCACCTCCTCCGAGCTGCCCTGCACACCGTCTTCACCCTGGGCGTGCAGACTGACACCTCCCAAGTCCAGGTAGATCATGCTAAATCATGGATTGAAGAGCCAGCTGTCATCCTGCCCGAATCCTTGCTAATTGCCTGCAGTGGGATGTGAATGAGAGAAGCCAGGATACATGTTTGGGGGTCTCACCAGTGCTTCCCACAGACCCCCCTCTTCCCATGCTGTGGCAGGTGTAGCCCCAGTTTCCCTAACTCTGACCCATGACTCTCCCTTGCTTTGCTGGATTTGCATAGGGTCTTGCCAGACATCCTGGATGCCATGCTGGGGAACCTGCTGGCAAAGTCCCCTGACGCCAAGAAGCTCCACTACATATTGGAGGTGAGCCCGATGAGAGGGGTGAGGGCAATTTTACCTTCACTCTTAGATCCTTTTCCAGTCTATCCTCCTAGCTGGGCCCCCAGGGGGCCGTCCTTGGTCAGAACAATGCAGTGTCAGGCCCTTCCTCCTTGAAGGACAGAGGAAGGAGCTGGGACTTCAAGCCAGAGCTCTGCCTGGTTCTGTTGAGCACTAACCATGAGGCCCTGGTGACTTGGGAAGTGAGAGTCTGAACCCCTCCTGTGAGATCCAGAAGATGGTCCTCAAAGAAGAGCCACAGGTTCATTCCTAGAGAAACAGGAGGAGCCCAGAGAATCAGCCCTTGTCTCTAACAGGCTCCGAGATTCCTGGGGGGATTGTGCTCATACTCAATCCCTTCACCTAACCAAGGACTTGAGAGCCAGGGAGGGGTGAGCAGTCTGTCTCCTTCCTGGTGAGCTGTTCAGGAATCAGGAGTTCAGGGAGGATGGGACCAGCCCGGAAACCAAGCAGTTGTCCCAATCTAGAGAGACAATGACAAGCTGTGACCTGCAGGATACAAGCATCGTCCTGGGGGCAACAATCCCCTTCTAAAGCTCTGCGATCAATGAATCAGATATTCCACCCCGCGTACAATGTCTCAGCCCCCTGGGGATGGGGAGGAGCTCATTAGGACATCTTGGAGGTGGTGCATCCACCCATTGATTCTGAGTTGCCTTCTTTCCCCACAGCACATTAACTACTGGATCATGTCCAGGGTGTCACGAGAGAGAGTCAGGGCCATTAGGAGCAGCACGGCCCTGCTCACATCCACCATCACCCTCCCTGAGTTCGACGGAAGTGGTATCTGACCCCAGCTTCCTGACTCCAGGCGTAGGTGGGCTGGCTCCAATGGCTGTAGGATCTGCTGCTGCAGGGGCTCTGGTTAAGAGTGTTTTTCTTGGGGAGTCAGAGCAGAGAATGAGCTTGGCTTGAGTCAAGTTCTTCTTATCCTGATTAAGTGGCAACTCTCACTTTTAAGGGGACCATGCTCCAGATTCCTATGTTCCTGTCATCCTGCAGCAGCTGGTGAAGCAAATCCTTATGGAGGGCCCTGTCTGAATCCCTGTGCTCCAGGGCTTGCGGGCAGAGATAATTAAGGCTCTAGCTCTAGCTCCTATCCTCTAGCATCTGCAGAGGGGAAGGAGAGTCCGGGCCCAGGCAGGGACTGGGAGCTGACAGGAAAATACTGATAGAGTCCCCTCTCTGTCTCCCTTCCATTAGAATTCAGCCAAATTCCCCAGGATGGGTCACCACGTGGCACAGCTGGCTCTGTTCATCAGTGACCCAGCCAAGGCATCAGCCGGCAGGCCAGGGAGGCAGTTTACTGACTCTACCAACTGCTGCTGCACCAGAGGGGTAAGGAACCCAGCTGAGAAATGGCACCCGCTAGATGAGTGAAACCGGGACCTCAGACAATTTCTCTCAGTTGGAGGATGAGTCTCTCTCTCTCTCTCTCTTTCTGTGTTCTACACCACCCTCTGTAATTCTGTTGGGCTGGGCATATAGCGAGGACTCTTCCCACTGTGCAGCCACCAATGGGATTGGAAGGACACAAGCACTGCAACCAGAATGACAAATATGTGTGTCTCTCTTTCCCAGGCCTGACCATCCATGAGACTGAAGACCTGTGGTGCTGGGACTGGCAGCAGGACAGCAGGCTCCTGGGGTACAAAAACACAGCCAGGGTGGGGAAGGTAAGGACACTCTGCTAGGGCATGGCACAGCTCTGGCAGTGCGGGTGGCTTCCTCCTGGAGCCACTCAAAGGAGATGCCGTTCTAGTCCAGGATTTGGAGCCTGGTTCTGGGCAATCTGCTGAAGCTTCACATCCAGTTGGTTTTAGGTCTCTGGAAAGTTCTTCTCAGCGGGGCAGAGAAGATTCTTCCTCCGGACGGCAGTGCTAGCTATCCACGACCCCCTGCTGCGTGTCAGCCAGGCTGGGCTGCGCCTCATCTACTCCCTCCTGGGGGAAGCCCAGCAGCTGATGGGGGCCAAGGTAAGCGCTGCATTAGACTCAGGAGATTGTGGCGGGGCCCAGGCCTCACTCCCATCCTATGGCCATTTGCTGGCCTGGCAGCAAGGCGACTGGTGGGGAATAAGAGTGAGAGCAGGTGCTCTTAGGAAGGGAAATGAATTCACCTTCATGAGCGTCCGTTCCCTAATGCGGGTTTGGGTGAATTTTTAATTGAGAGAGGAAAATTAAAACCAGACAAACTGAAAATTCAAAACACCACATGGCCATTTATTAACAGGGAAAAAATCACAACTTGGTCTGGGGAGGAGCACTTCTATCAACTAGCAGTACTATTAGAACAAGAACATTCACACAACTTGACGCGATCTATTTACATTAATTAACAAGGAACCAAATACTTCAAAATTAACTGCTTTTTTAAAAAGTAAAATAAAATACACTAAATGAACTGTGCGCACATTAACCAAATACTATAAAATAACCAATTAACTACAATAGCAATTATTACAACAATTCAGCTCTTATATTCTATATACACGGCTTTACACCAGATAGCAATATATGCAGTTCTGTACCAAATAAGGGAGGAAAAAAGAGAAGAGGCTAAGCAAAGCACAGAGTATTTACAGAAAGAATTAGAAAGCAAGTACCATATTCCAGGCACAGCTGACCAGCAATACAGACACCAGAAGCATACCGAATAAATAATAAACGACACGTCCTGAGCCGGCTAAATCTGCAGGAGACCCTTCTAACTGGAAGGAGGATCCAAGTCTTCCAGCTAACATGTGGATACTCCTGCATATCCTGGCACGAGGCATGGTTTTATTTGAAGGCTCTTTTACACTTGTCAAAATCTGATTGGTTCCTAGCTCCTACGCCCTCCAGGTTTCGAGCTGTTGCCCTCTACGTAGATAGAATCTGCACACGGCACACTAGAAGCTGCACTCAGCACACTAGCATGGTTTTGCACACAACTCTAATCTGACCTTTTGAACTGAATTACAATTGGTCAGATTGGATTCCTTTGCTCACGGCACGCTAGTATTATGCACACAACACCAGCCTGACCCTTAGGTGACCATGCAAAAAGAGTGGGAAAATGCACACGGCACTATAATGTTGCACACTGCACCTTAAAGTAGCACACAGCACCACGGTGTTGCACACGGTACCAGTGTGACCTTTAGAAGACCGACAATTGGCCATATGGACACCATATTTGCTTTAGGGCTGCGACAATGAGCAGGAGGGAGCAAGCTTGTCCCCAGAACAGCTCCAGCCCAGCTCTTTAGCAAGGCTAATTAATGACAAGCATTGCCTCATCACAGACTTCTGTTCTTGGGAAGGGCAGCAAAGTCCTCTAAGTGCTCTCTGCAAGACTCTCTTCTGTCACCCGAGCCACCACCCAGAGTTGTTCCCATCACTGACAGCCTGGGCGGCCAAAGACTGATAGGTGATGGCGACTGACCAGGTAGTTCTGAGGCACATGGGTGGGGGAAACTTGTCCTGCTGCTGGCAGGGCTGGACCCACTCAAGAGAGAGCGGGAGTATTCAGTCAGCAGGGGCTGCTATCCTGCGGCTTCAGCATTAGTGGCTGGGATGACTTGGAGAAAGTTCTCAACCTCCCCACATCCCACTTCACTGCTGCCAGAATCCCTCCTGCCCCCCACCTCCTGGCTAGAGCCCTCTCCCTGCCCAACCTGAGTGGCGGTGGTGGAGAGAGTTCTGAGAACTTGAGCTGTGGATTGGAGGTGGAACAGTGGTTGGGGGCACTGAGGGGGAGGTGGCAGGAGCTCACCCTACAAAGAGTGGGGGTTGGCACTGGAGGTCACTAGAAAGGACGACAAGACTCCATTCTGGGGGTCAGGAGCGGGAAATCCATCCTTCAAAGTTGGGCGGGTACTGGGTGGAAAAGCTGCTCGTTCCAGGTGCCCTTAATGCCCCCTGATTCCGAAGGGACGTCTGAGTCTCTGATAGGTCCTCGTTCCCTTGCAGCAGGAGGACGTCATGGCCAATGTGATGCACAAGCTCCACATCATCCAGCACTTGCACCAGGTGCCTGAGGTGCTGCAGGGGCTCTGCCACTGAGGCCACCAGCAACTCTCGTTCCATGCTGAAGGTACTGCTCTGGCTCCCTATAAATGGGGAGTGTAGTGAGTCTGAGTGGCCTCCCTCCAAGCAGGAGAGCGAGGGACCTACATGCCCTTTGGAGGGTGGAGCATAGATCACCCCGCCCCCCTCACCAGAAGGACCGGGGCATGGCCAGAAGTAGAAAAGACTGCCCCTACAGCACAGTTGGGGGCGGGGGGGGGGAGAACCTGCAACAGAAGAGGATGCTTGGCCTGTTCTCCAGAGGCCCTAAGAGGAACCTGCGCCTGGCTGTTCCTGATCCCCAGGCATGGACAAGGAATGGCTCAGAGTACCTGCTGTGGTTTATCCCAAGGAGCCGGAAGAGGCCTGGAGGCCACAGGTACCAAACTCCAGGGAGGCAGGAAGTAGTCCAGAGATAGCCCAAGAGCAGCCAGCCTCAGAGCCCAGCGTGGCTCAGTTGGCATGTTGTGGCTGGATCCCTGCTGTTGCAGGGGCAGCCAATCCTGCCCCTGCCAGTGCCATGGGCTGGGATGCGGTGAAGTAAGGTGGGTCTGTGTCCCCCCTGCCACCCTACCCCAGGTGGCTGATCCCCTACACGGTACAAAGAGGCTCTAGCCCAGGATAGGAGCTCCCTTATCACTCACCTGGAGGACTGTTTGCTGGCTGCCTGAGCCCTACTCAGGCTAGAGCCAGCCCTGTCAAGACTGTTTGTTTGTGAGCTGCTTGGGCCCTACCCAGGCCAGATCCACCCCTGATAGACTGTGTTGAGAGGCTGACCACTTGAGTGACCCTAGCCCAGGTCGCAGCCTGGTAGCGACAGTTGATCGCCAGCCCTATTGTGGGCCCCTGGCTACCCTGCACACTCTGGTCCAGACCAGACTGGGCCAGCCGGAGTGGCCTCCCTCTGAGCGAGAGAGCAAGGGACCCCTACAGGGAGCTAGTGGAAGGGGAAATGGAGCCCTTTGGCACTCACAGAAACTCTCTCTCTCCCCTCTCTGTGGAGCAGGGTCCTTCCTTCTGCCCCTCAAATTCCTTCACCTGGGGCAGGAGCTCTTTCCCTCACACCCACTCCCCTTCCCCCTTTCCTTGGTCTACCCCTATCCCACTCCCCCTGCGCCCAGGCACAGCTCTCCCTGCCCCATATAGTGCAGAAAGGCCCTTGTGTCAGGGTCACAGCTCCAGCCTCACTGAAGCTCGGAAAGCTCCACTTTTGAGGAGGTGGGGGTGGAACACAGTCTCAGGGCTAGCTTCATCTCCTGCACTTTATTCTCCCTTTGGCCCTTCCATGAGGTCTCTGGATTTGAAAGGAATAGGAGCCTCCTTCCCAGCTGTTTTCCAGGCCCTGGGATCTGGTGGGAGGGATAGCTCGGTGGTTTGAACATTGGCCTGCTAAACCTAGGGTTGTGAGTTCAATCCTAGGGGGGAGGGGATTTGGAGATTGGACCTGCTTTGAGGAGGGGGTTGGATGAGATCTCCTGAGGTCCCTTCCAACCCTAATAATCAATGATGATCTTGTAATGGAGCCACAGTGGGGACAGGTCACCTCGTTCCATCCAAGCAAGCAATGCTGGCCCTCAAAGAGGCTTAGATGGAAGACCCCACTGCCTCCTGGAGGTAAGAGCCATTTACTCCTTGGGGCCTGTGGGTCTCTTGGGGGAGAAATAGCATCCCTGATGCATAGTCTGGCTGGGAGCTTCCCCTGTCCCTGGCTCCCAGCTCCGGGACAGAGACATCTCCATCATACCACCCTGGTTTTGTTCCTAGGAAGGGGGTCGCCAGAGATGTCCTTGAATCTGCATTCCTGAGAGCGTTTCTGGCAGGAGTCTCCAGCCCTCAGGCATGAAGAGAGCATCAGGCAGTCTCGACCACATGGCAGCTCCACTTCCTGCAGCAGGGCAAACAAACCCATCAGCTCCCAGAATCCCAACTCTTTGACTTCCTTCTGCTCAGCAGTGAGGTTTCGCCAGGCCCCTCACCAAACCTGTCAGCCTATGAATGATGAAGGGCCTGAATGTCAGTCATCAGAACAAGCAAACTCCAGTTCCAGGCTGTGGGGCCTGTGTATACTCAACCCCCTGGAAACTGGGTCTGAAATGGGGAGCAAGGACCCCAGGCCAGGAACAGGAGTGGGCAGGGCAGGCCTGTAAAAGGGTGCTTTCCCCTGGGCTGCACAGCCTGGGGCCTAGCCAAGCTGATTATAGAATGAGCCCTGAGAGACCAAAAATGGTGAGAGGCCTGTGGGTGCAGGCTGTAGAAGCGTGTAGCCGGTGACAGCGACTAGATGATGAGGGATGAAGCTTGGACAAGAATAGTACTTGCCCCTCGTGTTTGCCAGTTTCTAAGGAGGAGCGTATATGACAGGGCGGCTTGGTCTGTGGGCAATAAAGCCTGGAGCTAGGTCAAATGGATTACAGAGTGAGCTCCACCTGAGGGGAAAGCCAGGGAAAACCGTAACAAAGATACAGGAGCAGGCCTGGCTGTTTGGTACAGGGCCTTGAGGCAGAACCTAGAATCCAGGGTAGGACTGGTTCTCCCATGGTCTCTAAGGAAGGGGACATACAAGGCCAGAGAAAGGGCTACCAAGGTCAGCAAGGGCAGACCAAGCCAAAGTCAGGCTGAAGAAAACCCTGAAGGACGGAGGACCTTGTTTCGGTTTAAGACATTTTTGGAGTTTTCGTTTGGGATGAGCGCAACCCAGGAAGGAGTGGAATAAAAGATGGTCACCTGGCTGAAGGGCTGAGTTCCCAGGCAAAGAACTGCTAGAATGCCCTACCAACTCTCGGCGGGGCTGCTAGCCCAGCAGGCACCAGGCCTTGGCAGGAAGGGGCACCTATTGATGAGTGAACTCTGTTACAAGCCTGCTTCCATTATGGAAACAGTCTGGTATTGGAGAGGGGTGGGGATGGCCTATGGGAGAAGATGGCTGGAGGGGTCATACAGAAGGGGCAGCAGGGTCCAGTGATGAGAGCAGGAAACGGGTTATACTGCAGCCCTGCCACTGAGTGGTAATGTGATCCTGGCCAGGTCACTCTCCCACCTCGTGCCTCACTTTATCTTTAAAATGGGGATCATCCTGTCCCACATTAAGAAAGTGTTTGATCCTCTGCTCTAGCTTCCCAAATCCCTGCCCTCCTTTCCCCACACAGGCCTCTGCCCTGTTCCTCAAACTTCTGTGACCATGTTAGTGCCTGGGTCGCCCCGCAACTGCAAGGTCTCACATACAGTCTCCTGCTAGCAAACCGAAACCGCCCCTAGATCCAGAATAGGAATCGCAATTCTTGTGTGCTTCCCTCAGTGGAGTATAGACCACGGGCATGAGGAAGGCCAACACTCGCATCCAGGTAGATCATCAACCTACTCCTGTGTCCCAGGAGCAGGAAGACCTCTGGTTCTTGCTTTCCTGGTAGCTGGAGCTGCTGAGTTGGGGGTGTGGTGGGCCATTGGGCCACCCTTGGTCAGGGCAGTCAGTGCAGAGCAGCAGTTAATCAGTTACCAATCCATGAGAGGACCTTTATGATGTATGTGTATGGCACAATAATTCTTCATTGAATCAGTTGATTCAATTGCTTATTCTTTGGGGTTCAGACCCTCTGTCTTCAGTTCTTCCCATCTCTCTCATGTCTGAGCGGTTCTAAGGAATTCATTATGACTCCTCAGGGGAAGGGCTTTCAGGTCTTGAGCCTTCTCTCAGGGTCCTCCTCATTGTGGTTCCAGAGCTCTGCAAATCAGGTTTGTTCAGGAAGACCTATTTTCCATGAAACCATGGTGACTGTCATTGATTCTACTTCTATTCTTGCTTCATTGTTTGTTGAATCCCCTACCAACTTTTATATTATTTTGCCGGGACCTGATATCAGGTTAACCAGCATATAATTTTCCAGGTCATCCCACTTGCACTTTTTAAATATTGATACATTAGTTCTCTTCCTGTCTGCTGTAATTTCCCCACCATTTCAAGTTTTATCAATAATTAGCATCAGTGTCTCAGAATGCCTCAGACAACTCTTTTAGAACTCTTGGCTTAAAGCTACATGAGCTGGTTATTTAAAATGTTTATCGCTAGAAGATATTGTTTAAGTCCTCCTTAGTTATCATGTGTCCTAAAGATGAACATTTCCATACCCCATTACTCCCAGCCTGAGACAGGCAGAGCCTCCTATTTCCGCCCACCCAGCCCTGGGCACTCCTTTTGCAGCTGTCCCTTCAGAATCCCCCACGACTATTCTGTCATATCCTGTAGTCATTATATTACCCATTTCCTGGTGGGGGCCAGGGCTCTTCTTTGGGGACACAGGGAAGTTTGTATTGGGATCTTGAGTCTTCATCCCATCCCATCCCATCCCACCTTCTCCTGGGATGCCAGGGGAAAGAATTGTGCCCAGACCTGGAAGGTGTCCAGTCTGAGGAAAAAACTTACTGAAGCATCCCTGAGGGTGAAATTATCTGTAATCAGTTTGATTAGACAGATTTGCGCATTTTATTTTGCTTGGTAATTTACTTTGTTCTGTCTGTTACTACTTGGAACCACTTAAATCCTACTTTGTGTATTTAATAAAATCATTTTTTACTTATTAACTCAGTGTTTATTAATATCTGGGGGAGCACACAACTGTGCATATCTCTCTATCAGTGTTATAGAAGGTGAACAATTTGAGTTTACCCTACGTAAGCTTTATACAGGGTAAAATGGATTTATTTGGGTTTAGACTCCATTGGGAGTTGGGCATCTGAGTGCTAAAGACAGGAACACTTCTGTTAGCTGCTTTCAGGTAAACCTGCAGGTTGGGCACGTAATTCAGACCCTGGGTCTGTATTGGAGCAGACAGGAGTGTCTGATCAGCAAGACAGGGTGCTGGAGTCCTGAGCTGGCAGGGAAAGCAGAGGGATGGATGTAGTCTTGGCACATTGGGTGGCAGCTCCTAAGGGGATTTCTGTGATCCAACCCATCACAACCTCCTCTAGTGAGACCTCGCTCTGAGACAGTTCCTCAGATTTGTCACCTAAAAAGAATGGCTCAGGTTTGGGAATCTCCCTCCCATCCTCAGCCATGAAGACTGATGCAAAGAATTCATTTAGTTTCTCCGCAATGGCCTTATCGTCTGAGTGTTCCTTTAGCATCTTGATCATCCAGTGGCCCCACCGGATGTTTAGCTGGCTTCTTGCTTCCAATGTACTTAATTTTTTTTTTTTTTTGCTATTCCTTGTACTTTTTGGGTCTTAGGGCTGTTCTTTAGATTCTGTTTTGGCCTTCCTAATTATATTTTTACACTTCATTTGCCAGATTTTATGCTCCTTTCTATTTTTCTCAATAGGATTTAACTTCCACTTTTTAAAGGATGCCTTTTTGCCTCTCCTTGTCCAAGAGAAGGAACATCCTGCAGCCCAGCCAGTGAGCCGAGCAGTGATGGTCCCTGAGACCGTGGCAGGACCAGTTTAAATCCCTGTCCAATGTGGCTCCTTAGTTTTTACTTGTGGAGCCGTTAATCATGGGGCCATTGATCTAGTTGAGTTATTTGCTAATAATGTCCTGGGATGTCTGATGGCTCATGGGGGAGCAGGGACGGGTGTCACCATCTGTGACTTTCTGTGACAGAATCGGGGGATAAAGGGGCCTTTCAGCAATAGCTGGGGGTGGGGGGAACTGCCTCCTGTTGCCCTTATGAAGGGGGGATTTCTCCCCCCAGAGCTGCTTCCAGAATCACCCCCACCTGCACCAGTAGAGACAGGATAGACAGACCTGAATAACCCCCAACCTGCCCTGCCCCACCAGAGACTGAGGGGAGTAAAGTGCCCCCTGGCCAGAGGTGCTCAGCCACCTGCCCCTGGGCTAACTGCCACTATGGAAGGATCCATTCTCACTGGTGGAACAGGGGGTGGCATGTTTGACACAATTCCCAAATCTGGTGCTTTAGTAAAAATTCCCCCTTCATAAAGACAGCAGAAAAAAACAAAAGGTTTTCAGTGACCAGGAAACAAAAATGAAACTTCAGTTCTGAGCCTGTTGCCCTCTCCCTCCCCATGACTGAAGTGGTTTGTCCCATCAGCTAGGTCTTTTGAGGCTTTTTTTTCCTTCCACTGGGAAAAATCATTTCCCTGTGTGGGTTGTTAAAATACCTGGGGAGCTTGTTTAATTTGGGATTTTTTCCTGTCAGGAATTTAAAATAAAATCCCTCCCCTCAAACATTAGCTCCTTTTCAATCAAGAGGATAAAAATCCTGAGTCAGATGTATACTGTCCTTCAAGAGCATTCCATCACAGGATCGTGTCTTCCTGATGGAATATATGTCTGATGGAGAATTTATGGCCTATTCATGCTGAGCAAATTTGAAACTTCCTAGATTCACAGACAATTAGCATAGATTGCATTTCTCTGTGGGGGCCTGACACTTTCCTCTAAAAGTTTGTGCCTATGAGCAGCTCAGAGATGGGATTTGTTCCTTAGTGGCCCCTTCCCTCCCTGCCATGGAGCTTTTACTGCCCCAGTGAATTCCCTGTATTTGGGATATTTCCAACCCCTTGCTTTGGTTCCCCTCTAAATGCTCCTGCAGCATCCCCCACAGGGTCCTTGTTCATAGAGCACCCAGCACTACTCTCATGGAGGAGGGCACTTTCTGTGCTTGAGGCAGATGCTGTCCTGCCTGTTGGGGCTGTTTCTGGACTGAGTGAGTGACTTCTGAATAAAAAATTTTCAGAGATGCAAAAACTGATTTAGTAGGTTCCAGCCCAGAAGAATCTTGTGGAGAAACTAGGATAAAATATGAACCACCCAGATTAAATTACTGAGGAGTAAATATATTCGTGAGTAAATGTGTGGCAAGGAGTAAGATGATGGAGATGGGCTGGATGCCTCAGCTGGATGGGATACAGAGCCTTTTAACTCTTGAGTCATCAGTTCAACTTCAACCCCGGCCTGGTCAGCAGCACCCAATGTAATTTGATTGTGTGTGAGGCTATGAATGACTTGGTGGGGGTCCATCTGTTTGTTAGTGGGCAGGTGTCTCTGTCCCTCCCAAACCCATCAGCATGAATAGCCCATTGCTGGGTTCAGTAGAGAATCCAGGGGGCTGAATGGGCTGCAGAGACTGGACTCTCCCCTCACTCCTCGGGGCCATGTGATGGGCCTGTCACAGCTGGGGGAACACATTGAAGAGCCCATGGCCAAGAGAGAGTTTAGACATCAGCAGGGAGTGAGTCGCTAACAGCCAAGGGGAGATAACCAGATCTGCCCCTATAAAGATGACACTGCCCCAGTCACAGGCCAAAGGGAAAGGGCTAAACTGGGGCATGTTTGAGCCCAGCCCTTTGGTGCCAATCTCCAGTGTAGCCCCCTCCCCGGTGTGGCAATACGAGCCCTCCAGCTAGGGTGACCAGACAGCAAATGTGAAAAAATCGTGACAGGGAGTGGGGGGAAATGGGAATCTATATAAGAAAAAGACCCAAATATCAGGACTGTCCCTATAAAATCAGGATATCTGGTCACCCCAGCTCCAATCCCTGGGGTCTGCCCCTTGCTGCACTACTCAGACCCCAGCCCCACACAGTGTCTCCCTCCCCTAGTGTGTGTGTGGAGGAATTTATGCCCCAGAGCTGCCCAGCTCTGCCCCAGTGGGAGCCACTGCAGAAGGCAGCGCAGATCTGTGTCTACTGTCCCTCCTCCTGCCTGACTGAGAGGAAGGGAAACAACCAACTGAAGCCCTGGGCTTGGAAAAACCATTCTCACCCTGGGGGTGTGTGAAAGGAAATTATCTTCAGACTCAAGATTTTTATCCCTCAGATTGAAAAGGAGCTAATGCGGTGAGGGGAGTGATTGTATTTTAAAATTCCTGACAGGAAAAAAATCCCAAATTAAACAAGCGCCCCAGATATTTTAACAACCCACACACAGGGAAATGGTTTCTTCCAGTGGCGGACAAAAAAAGCACAACGCCCAGGTGATGGAACAAACCACTTCAGTATTGGGGAGGGAGGGGGCAACAAAGGCTCAGATTTGAAGTTTCATTTTTGTTGCCTGGTCACTGAAAACCTTTTATTTTTTTCTGCTCTCTTAATGAAGGGGGAATTTTTACTAAAGCACCAGATTTGGGAATTGTGTCAAACATGCCGTCCCTTGTTCCACCAGTTAGAATGGGTCCTTCCATAGTGGCAGTTATGGCAGTTGGCCCAGGGGCAGCTGGCTGAGCAGCCCTGGGCAGGGGGCACTTTACTCCCCTCAGTCTCTGGTGGGGCGAGGAAGGGTGGGGGTTATTCAGGTCTGTCTGTCCTATCTCTATTGGAGCTGGTGGGGTGATTCTGGAGAGCAGTCAGGAAGCCCCCCCTTCTAAGCAACAGGGGGAAGTCCCCCCTGCTACTGAAAGACCCCTTTATCCCCAATTCTGTCATGAAAGTGACAGAAAGCAACAGCCATCCCTGCCCACCCACGAGCTATCAGACACCCAGGACATTATTAGCAATAATCCAACTTGATCAATGGCCCCATGATTAACGCCCCACAATTAAAACAAGGAGCCAGAGTCCATTGCTGTTCGACTCACTGGCTGGGCTGGCAGGAATTTCCTTCTCTGGACAGAGAGAAGGCAAAAAGGCATCCTTTTAAAAGTGGAAGTTAAATCCTGTTGAGGAATAGGAGCATAAAAGTCTGGCAAATTGAAGTGTAAAAATATAATTAGGAAGGTCAAATAAGAATTTAAGAAACAGCTAGCCAAAGACTCAAAAAATATAGAATTTTTTTTTAAGTACATCGGAAGCAGGAAGCGGTTAAACATCCGGTGGGCCACTGGACAATCGAGATGCTAAAGGAGCACTCAGGGACAATAAGGCCATTGAGGAGAAACTAAAGATATCTTTGCATCAGTCTTCATGGCTGGGATGGGAGGGAGATTCTCAAACTGAGCCATTCTTTTTAGGTGACAATCTGAGGAACAGTCTCAGAGCAAGGTCTTCATTAGAGGAGGTTGTGACGGATTGGATCACAGAAATCCCTTGGAGCTGCCACCCAATTTGCCAAGACTATTCTATTCCTCTGCTTTCCCTGCTAGCTCAGACTCCAGCACCCTGTCTTGCTGAATCAGACATTCCTGTCTGCTCAACAACAGACCCAGGATCTGAATTACATGCCAAACCTGCCGGTTTACCTGAAAGCAGCTAACAGAAGTGTTCCTGTCTTTGCACTCAGATGCCCAACTCCCAGTGGGGTCTAAACCAAATAAATCCATTTTACCCTGTATAAAGCTTATGCAGGGTTAAACTCATAAAATTATTCACCCTCTGATAGAGAGATATGCAGAGTTGTTGCTCTCCCAGTATTAATACATGTCTCTGATTAATTCATAAGTAAAAAATGATTTTTTAATATAGAAAGTAGGATTTAAGTGGTTCCAAGTAGTAACAGAGCAGAACAAAGAAGTCACCAAAAAAAAAATAAAATGCGCAAATCTATGTCTAACAAATTCAATACAGATAATCTCACCTCAGAGATGCTTCAGTAAGTTTTTTCCTCAGACCGGACACCTTCCAGGCCTGGGCACAATTTCTTTTCCCTGGACAGCTCTTTTCAGCCTCAGGTGGTAGCTAGGATTCTTCATCTTGATGTCTCTCTCTCTCTCTGGTAGCCCATCTCCAAAAGATATCTTGATTAAAAGAACTACAGAAAAAGTCGCTAAACATTTAGGGTAGCAACAGCTTTCATAGGAGGAAAGTTAATAAGACTGGGACATTTCAACCTAGAGAGACGACTAAGGAGCCAAAAAATTCATGACTGGTGTGGAGAAGTAAATAAGAATATGTTATTTACTCCTCTTAACACAAGAACTGGGATACCAAATTAATTCATAGGCAGCAGGTTTCAAACAAACAAAAAGTCAGTATTTCTTATCCCAACGCACAGTCAACTTGTGAAACTCTTTGCCAGAGGGCGTTGTGAATCCGAGACTATAACAGGTCAAAAAATAACTTTATAAATTCATGAGGACAGGTCCATCAGTGGCTATTGGGCAGTGAGTGTCTGTAGCCTGTTTGCCAGAAGCTGGGAAAGGGCTACAGGAAATGATTAGTTGATTATCTGTCTGTTCATTCCCTCTGAAGTACCTAGCATTAGCCACTGTTGGAAGACAAGTACGGGGAGATGAAACTCTGGTAGACCCAGTTTGTCCATTCTTATGTTGCCCAGCTTTATGCTCCGGCTGCGCTCCATCCCATAACCAGTTGCTGTGTCCTGACTCTGCCCTTGTCTTTTCATTTCTTTCCCCCCCATGATTGTTGTGGCCAGTGCAGCTTCCCTGTGGGGACCTTTGGCTGCAGAACATCAGGATCTTTGCCCTGGCCCTGTGTGTAGAGTATGACACATTGGCCCTTTGCTTCGAGCTTCAGAGTCTCATTTCCCGAGGCAGCACAGCTAGCAATCTCAGCATTTCTCCCTCACTATGCACATATCCCAGACCCATCAACACCTTTCATAAGAACCTGGTTACAGCATGGGTCAATGTTCCAGTGCCGAGCAGAGCCATGTCCTTGTGACCTTGGCTGGGCCGAGATTGTAACCCTGTTACATGGATATGGTGAGGACTAGGCTACAAACATTTAGCAATTACCAGGACAAAGCCAAGCTGTAATGGGTCCTCATGACTAAGATCTGATCTACACCTAAAAAATTTGATTGACCTAGATACATCATTAAAGGCCTTGGAAAAAAAACTCTGCCTTGTGTGACGCAGTTAGGTTAATCTAACCTCCAGTGTTAGACCAATTCTTCCACCACACTAGCTACTGCCACTCAGAGAGGTGGAAAAACATTGATGGAAAAACCCATTCTGTTGATGTTGGGAATGTCTACTATGTTACTGTGCAACTGTAGTATGGATATGGCCTTGGAACTGCAGAGTAGCAGAGTCCCAAGTGAGGACAGAAATGGGGCAAATGCAATGTAAAGCTGTGGGGAGCTCCAGGCTGAGAGCTGGAGAAGAAGCTTTAGAAGAGACAAGGATGCTCCTACTACAGCTAAAGCATCATTTGCATTTTCACTGCTCTGGCTGCTCCCTCCCAGCAGCCGAAGCACAAACACCTGCACAGGGAGTGTCTGGAATAGAATAAACCCCTGATTTGGGGCCTTGTTTACAGGGAATTCAGGGTTCCAAGGCAGGTTCCCAGCAGCCAGGCAAAAAAAAAACACATGATACTGCTACCCCTAAAGTCCAAATAAGCAGAAAGGAGCCTGCAGAGCCAAGTGCAAGACACAGAGGAGTTCAGGGCGTGGGAGTCTATATTTACAGCCCAGGGATATTCCTTTAGATCTAGCTGCTCAGCACCCGCAGATGAGATGGAGAGAGCTGTTGGGCGTTGAACCCTTCTGCCCTGCTGGGTCCCCAAACCCATGGGGTGCTCAATTAGAAATGGACTTTGATTCTCTGTTGATCTCAGGCACTTCTCCTCCCATCTTGAGTCATCATCTCTGTATCCAGCCACCTATTGGCTGCAAATGAATCCCAGTCCTTGAGCCCCTGTTTACTTTTCACTACTTAGCAGTGTTTTCACACAGGGAGCCAAAAGCCTTTTACAAATAGAGGGTGTGGCCTGGGGAGAAAACATATCTGTAGCCTCAAGAACAGACCTCATGATCTCCCAACTGACAGTCCTGCTCCAACTCTAGATATCACACTTCTCCTGGAGCTAGGAACAGAACCCAGGAGTTCTGATTCCCAGCTCACCCCCCGCCCCAACCTCTTAGTACATAAGACCATATCTGCTTCTCACTGTGATCACCCATCACAATCCCTCCTCGCAGCATTCAGTCACCCCAGGAAAGTGACTGAATGCTGCGACTACACTTCTCCCCAACCCTCTCCCATTCTCTATCTGTGTGACCAAGGCAGAGGCCCAGATACCTGACACATGCTAGGCCACAAGACCCCCTGCCATGGGGCTGCTCTAGGGCAGCAACTGCTCAGGACCTGCTGTGCAGCTGTGCCCATGGTTCTGAGACGTGTGGGTCCTCTGATGTCTTGTGAGATGTGAGCTCTGGTTGAAGCGTCTCCCGCAGCCAGTGCAGATATAGGGTTTCTGGCCCACGTGGGTTCTCTGGTACTCGACCCCACCCCACACAGTGTTCTCCCTCCCCTAGTGTGTGTGTGGAGGAATTTATGCCCCAGAGCTGCCCAGCTCTGCCCCAGTGGGAGCCACTGCAGAAGCAGCGCAGATCTGTGTCTACTGCCCTCCTCTGCCTGACTGAGAGGAAGGGAAACAAACCAACTGAAGCCCTGGCTTGGAAAACCATTTCTACCCTGGGGTGTGTGAAAGGAAATTATCTTCAGATCAAGATTTTTATCCTCAGATGAAAAGGAGCTAATGCGGTGAGGGGAGTGATTGTATTTTAAAATTTCCTGACAGGAAAAAAATCCCAATTAAACAAGCGCCCCAGATATTTTAACAACCCACACACAGGAAATGGTTTCTTCCAGTGGCGGACAAAAAAAGCACAACGCCCAGGTGTGGACAAACCACTTCAGTATTGGGGAGGGAGGGGCAACAAAGGCTCAGAGTTTGAAGTTTCATCTTTTGTTGCCTGTCACTGAAAACCTTTTATTTTTTCTGCTCTCTTAATGAAGGGGAATTTTTACTAAAGCACCAGATTTGGAATTGTGTCAAACATGCCGTCCCTTGTTCCACCAGTTAGAATGGGTCCTTCCATAGTGGCAGTTATGCAGTTGGCCAGGGGCAGCTGGCTGAGCAGCCCTGGCAGGGGCACTTTACTCCCTCCAGTCTTCTGGTGGGGCGAGGGAAGGGGTGGGGTTATTCAGGTCTGTCTGTCCTATCTCTATTGGAGCTTGGTGGGGTGATTCTGGAGCAGCTCGAGGAAGCCCCCCCTTCTAAAGGCAACAGGGGGAAGTCCCCCCTGCTTGAAAGACCCCTTTATCCCCCAATTCTGTCATGGAAAGTGACAGAAAGCAACAGCCATCCCTGCCCCCACGAGCTATCAGACACCCAGGACATATAGCAAATAACTCAACTTGATCAATGGCCCCATGATTAACGGCCCCACAATTAAAAACCAAGAGCCAGAGTCCATTGCTGTTCGACTCACTGGCTGGGCTGCAGGAATTTCCTTCTCTGGACAGAGAGAGGCAAAAAGGCATCCTTTTAAAAGTGGAAGTTAAATCCTGTTGAGGAAATAGGAGCATAAAAGTCTGGCAAATGAAGTGTAAAAATATAATTAGGAAGGTCAAAAAAGAATTTTAAGAACAGCAGCAAAGACTCAAAAAGTAATAGAATTTTTTTTTAAGTACATCGGAAGCAGGAGCGTGTAAACATCCGTGGGCCACTGGACAATCGAGATGCTAAAGGAGCACTCAGGGACAATAAGGCCATTGAGGAGAAACTAAAGGAATTCTTGCATCAGTCTTCATGGGCGGATGGGAGGGAGATTCTCAAACCTGAGCCTTTTTTAGGTGACAAATCTGAGGAACAGTCTCAGAGCAAGGGTCTTCATTAGAGGAGGTTGTGACGGATTGGATCACAGAAATCCCTTGGGAGCTGCCACCCAACTGTGCCAAGACTACTTCTATTCCTCTGCTTTCCCTGCTAGCTCAGGACTCCAGCACCCTGTCTTGCTGAATCAGACATTCCTGTCTGCTCCAACACAGACCCAGGATCTGAATTACATGCCCAACCTGCCGGTTTACCTGAAAGCAGCTAACAGAAGTGTTCCTGTCTTTGGACTCAGATGCCACTCCCAGTGGGGTCTAAACCCAAATAAATCCATTTTACCCTGTTAAAGCTTATGCAGGTTAAACTCATAAAATTATTCACCCTCTGATAGAGAGATATGCAGAGTTTGTTGCTCTCCCAGTATTAAACATTCTCTGAGTTAATTCATAAGTAAAAATGATTTTATTTAAATATAGAAAGTAGGATTTAAGTGGTTCCAAGTAGTAACAGACAGAACAAAGTAAGTCACCAAAAAAAAATAAAATAAAATGCGCAAATCTATGTCTAATCAAATGATCACAGATAATTTCTCACCCTCAGCAGATGCTCAGTAGTTTTTTCCTCAGACTGGACCACCTTCCAGGCCTGGGCACAATCTCCCTGGTACAGCTCTTGTTCCAGCTCAGGTGGTAGCTAGGGGATTCTTCATCGATCGTCTCTCTCGCTCCTGGTACCCCATCTCCAAAAGATATCTTGGAATTGAAAGAACCTACCAGAAAAACCGTCAGCAATAACATTTAGGGTGATGCAACAGCTTTCATAGCAGACAAAGTTATCAAGACGGGAACATTCAACCTACGAAGAGACGAACTAAGCGAGCCAAAAATCATGACTGGTGTGAGAAAAGTAAAATAAGAATATGTTATTGACTCCTTATAACCCAAGAACTAGGGATCACCGAAATGAAATTCATAGGCACGCAGGTTTCAAAACAAACAAAAAGTCAGTAACCTTTCTTCATTCCAAACGCAACAGTCCAACTTGTGAAATCTTTGCCAAGGCGTTGTGAAGCCCGAACTCTAACCAGGGTTCAAAAAATAACTTTATAAATTCATGAAGGACAGGTCCATCAGTGGCTATGGGTGCATGATGGTGTCTGTCCCTGTTTGCCAGACTGGGAAAGGGCTACACGGAAATGATTATTTGATTATAACTGTCACTTCAATGTCCCTCTGAAGTACTGGCATTAGCCACTGTGGACAGACAAGAACTGGGGGACAGATGAAACTCTGGTATGAACCCATTTTGTCCATCTTATGTTGGCCCAGGCTATTGATCCGGCTGCCTCCATCCCAAAACCATTTGCTCGTGTCCCTGACTCTGCCTTCTTTCACCCTCTCTTTCCCCCCATGATCTTGGCTTGTGTGGCCAAGTCTATCCTGTGGGGACCATTTGGCTGCAGAACATCAGGATCTTGCCTGGCCCTGTGTGGAGAGTAATGAACACAGTGGCCCTTTGCCCAGAGCCTTCAGAGTCTCATTCCCCCTAGGCACGCACAGCTAGCCAAATCCAGCATTTCCCCCTCACTATCACCACCCAGACCCATCCAACACTTTCAAAGAGCCTGTTACAGAATCGGTCATATGTCCAGTGCAGAGCAGAGCCATGGTCCTTGTGACCTTGACTGGGCGAGATTGTCGACCCTGGTTAGCAATGGATAGGTGAGGCATACGGCTACAAACATTTACATTACCAGGACAAAGCCAAGCGTAATAGGGTCCTATGCACAAGATCTGATCTACACCTAAAAAATTAGTTGACCTAGATACACATTAAAGCCTTGCGAAAAAAAACTACCTGCACTTGTGTGACGCATGTATGGTTAATCTAACCATCCAGTGTATAGACCAATCTCCCACTACACTAAGGCTACTGCCACTCATGGAGACGGTGAGAAAACATTGATGGAAAAACCATGTCTGTATGCTGGGAATGTCACTACTGTTACTCGTGCACTGTAGTAGGATATGGCCCTTGGAACTGCAGAGTAGCAGAGTCCCAAGTGAGGACAGAAATGGGGCAAATGCATGTAAGCTGTGGGGAGCTCCAGGCGAGAGCTGGAGAAAGAGCTTTAGAAGAACAAGAGCTCCTACTAACAGCTAAAGCAATTTGCATTTTCACTGCTCTGCTGCTCCCTCCCAGCGCCGAAGCACAAACACCTGCAGCAGGGAGTGTAGGATAAGAACCCCTGTATGGGGCCTTGTTACAGGGAATTCAGGGTTCCAAGGCAGTTCCCAGCACAGGCAAAAAAACACATGATACGCTACCCCTAAGTCCAAATAAGCAGAAAGGAGCCTGCAGAGCCAAGTGCAAGACACGAGGAGTTCAGGGCGGGAGTCTATATTTACAGCCCAGGGATATTCCTAGAGATCTAGCTGCTCAGCACCGCAGAAGATGGAGAGAGCTGTGGGCGTTGACCCTTCTGCCCTGCTGGTCCCCAAACCCATGGGGTGCTCAATTAGAAATGGACTTTGATCTCTGTTGCTCAGGCATTCTCCTCCCATCTTGAGTCATCATCTCTGTATCCAGCCACCTATTGGCTGCAATGATGGCCCGTCCTTGAGCCCCTGTTATACTTTTCACTACTGGCAGTTTCACACAGGGAGCCAAAGCCTTTTACAAATAGAGGGTGGCTGGGGAGAAAACATATCGGAGCCTCCAAGAACAGACCTCATGATCTCCCAACTGACAGTCCTGCCCAACTCTAGATATCACACTCTCCTGGAGCTAGGAACAGAACCAGGAGTTCTGATTCCCAGCTCACCCCCGCGCCCAACCTCTTAGACATAAGACCATATCGCTTCTCACTGTGATCCCCCATCACAATCCCCTAGCACATTCAGCTCACCCAGGAAAGTGACTGAATGCTGCGACTACACTTCCCCCAACCCTCCATTCTCTATCTGTGTGACCAGGCAGAGGCCCAGATACCTGACACAAGCTAGGCCACAAGAACCCTGCCATGGCTGCTCTAGGGCAGCAGCACTGCTCAGACCTGCTGTGCAGCTGTGCCATGGTCTGAACGCTGTGGGTCCTCTGATGCTGTGCGATGTGAGCTCTGGTTGAGCGTCTCCCGCAGCCAGTGCAGATATAGGGTTCTGGCCCACGTGGGTTTCTGTGCCGATAGGTGGAGCTGTAACTGAAGGGTCGCCCACACTCGGTGCAGATGTAAGGTCTCTCCCCGGTGTGAGTTCTCTGATGACAGTCAGAGGACCGAGCTCTGGCTGAAGCTCCTACCACAGGCAGTGCAGACAAAGGTTTCTGGCCGGCGTGCATCCTCCGGTGTTGTGAGAGCCGTAGCTGTCGCCAAGCTTTTCCCACACTCATCACACGTCCAGCGCTTCTTGCTCCGTGACTCTTTGGGATGTCTAATGCAGAGCCGACACTGATGCCCTTCCCACTCTTGGTGCGCTTATGAGCTCTTTCTGCTGGGTTGTGTTCCCAGGGCGATGCTGCCTATTCTGTTGTGTTGGTTTGGTTGCTTCCTGGTGACATGTTTCCCCTTTGTTGTCACTACTGGCTTTGCCATCAGCTGGAATGAGAGAAGCAAGGTGGGATTATCTGGCAGGAAAGGATTTGGGGCAGGGGAACCCAAAGGGCTCCTTGCTGCTCACCCAATCGACAGGGTGGGAGCAAGGTTAGGTCTCCCTAACCTCCCCAGAGGGGGGCTTGTTCTGTCTCAGCCTCTCAGTGAGAAAAAGTAATGGGAATGATATGTGCACCCTGCTGGATGACGCCTGCTGGGGGGGTGGGTGTGACACTGAGGCAGAGATGAGGAAAATGGCCCAGGAAATATCCTGACTCCCACCCCGCCAAAAAAAAAAAAACCTCCCGGAGACACTTGCCCCCAGCAAAGCTGCCACAGCTCACTTCCTTCCCTACTCCTACCTTTCATTCTCCTCTCCCTGTGGGAGGTAAGGAAATCTAGGCATGGCCCAATATCTAAACAAATACTTTGCCTCAGTCTTAATGAGATTATGAGGAGCTTAGGGATAATGGAGATGACAAATGGGAATGAGGATATGGAGGTAGTATTACCACATCCAAGTGGAAGCCAACTCAACAGCTTAATGGACTAGATTAGGGCCCACATATCTTCATCCAAGAACGTTAAAGGAACTGGCACATGAAATTGCAAGCACATTAGCAAAAATTTTTAATGAATCAGTAAACTCAGGGTTGTAACGTACGACTGGAGAATTTAACATAGTTCCTATTTTAAGAAGGGAAAAAAAGTGATCCGAGTAACTATAGCCCGTTAGTTTGACATCTGTGGTATTAACGTCTTAGAATTTTTTAAGAGGAAGATAGTTAAGGACTTGAGTCAGTGGTAATTGGGACAAAATACAACATGGTTTTACAAATGTAGATTGTGCCAACCAACCCGATCTCCTTTGGGAAGGTAACAGATTTTTTAGAAAAAGGAAAGCAGTGGAAATAATTACTCGATTTCGTAAGGCATTGATACAGTTCCACATGGAATTATAGCAAATTGGAGAAGATGGGATCACTATGAAAACTGAAGTGGATAGATGGTTAAAGAGGAGAACTACAACGGTCATACTGAAGGTCAATTGTCACGCTGGAGGGAGTTACTAGTGAGTTCCTCAGGGATCAGTTGGGACCACATCTTATTAATCTTTTTATTACTACCTTGGCCAAAAAGTGGGAATGTGCTAATAACGTTTGCGGATGACACAAAGCTGGACAGTATTTCCAATACGAGGACTGGGATCATACAGGAATTCTGGATGACCTGTAGGACTGAGTAAAGTAATAGGATGAATTTAAATGTGAAAGTACAAGGTCATGCATTAGGATTAATAACAAGAATTTTGTTTTACATGGGGAGCATCCGTTGGAAGTAACGAGGAGGAGAAGACCTCAGAGTATTGGTTGATCACAGGATGACTATGAGTGCCAATGTCGATATGGCCGGTGAAAAAGCTAATGTGGTCTTGGGATGCATCAGCGAGGTATTTCCAGTAGAGATAAGGAGGTTAGTACCATTGTACAAGCACTGGTGAGACTCATCTGGAATACTGCGTGCAATTCTGGTCTCCCATGTTTAAGAAGGATGAATCAAACGGAACAGGTACAGAAGGGCTACCAGATATCCGAGGATGAAAACCTGTCTTATGAAAGAGACTCAAAGAGCTTGACTTGTTTAGCCTAACCAAAGAAGGCTGAGGGGAGATATGATTGCTCTCTATAAATAATCAGAGGGATAAATACCAGAGAGGAGAGGAATTATTTAAGCCTAAGTACCAATTGGACACAAGAACAAATAATATAAAACTGGCCATCCAGAGTAGGCTGAAATAGCAAAGGTTTCTAACCATAGGGAGTTGAAGTTCATGGAACAGCCTTCCAGAGGAGCAGTGGAGGCAAAAACATATCTGGCTTCAAGACTAGCTTGATCAAAGTTTTATGGAGGGGATGGGCATAATGGCATAGCCTATTTTGGCAATTAACTGATCTTTGACTATAGCGGTAATATGCCAATGCTTGTGATGGGATGTAGATTGGTGGGATCTGAGTTATACAGAGAATTCTTTCCTGGGGTCTGGCTGGTGAGTTTGCCCCATGCTCAGGTTTAGCTGAGGCTCTTCTCTAGACTTGCTCCAATTTGTCAACTTTCTTTTTCCAATGCGACACAGATCTGGCTGCTGTATTCCAGCATCAGTCTCACCCATCCCTGCTCCACTGTTATCCCCATTTTATACATCCACGGATCATATTAACCCCAGGAGGAAATGGAGATCTCAGAGCCCCTGGCATCTGGTGGCAAAAACTTTCCACCTACCCCTGTAGTTGTGGATAGTCAAAGAATCTGACAGTCACTAACACTTGCTCAGCATAAATCCCTCCTCCTCCCCACCAGTATTCCTCAGAGCACCCCTCTGATCTGCCCTTCCTCCCAGTACAGTTTAAAATGCTGACATTCCTGAACGACTTGTCTTTCCCAGACACAGAAAGAAAGAAAAGAAAGAAGTGGAATAGGGCCTCCGCGGAGAAAGAAGGAAGAGGCAGTAGACACAGATCCCATGGCATGAGGCGAACTCAGATGGCCAGCCATGGGGCTTGCAGACAGCCCTGAAATAAGCGGGGAATGTCGAGGGCAGATCCAGGGATCTGTTTAGGGAATGGAGGGATGCAAGGAGCCATTGCTCTTCCCTGACGAGCCAGCACCTCTATTTCTCAAACATGCTCTGCCCGGCCTTCCCCTTTCCGCCGTCCCCCTCGATGACCCACAGCCCACCCATGCCTGTACCAGCTATACCTGCTCCCTGGAGGGGCTGGTGGCTCGTCTTTGGGGACATGAAGCGCTTGTACAGGGATCTGAAGCTTCATTCCATCCCCCATCCTGGGAGTACACCCGGGATGGGCTCGTGGCTGCTCTAGTCTGGAGCCAGCAGATTCCCTAGCTCCCACCAGGGAACCCTTCCTTCTGAGGCCACTTCCTGCAACCTTTACAGCACCATGACCTGGGATCAATCAACAGTAATAGCGAGCCACGGCCTGGGGCCTGCTTCGAGAGTGGCGGCTGAGAGGGAGCACCAGGGAATGTCCCCCAAGGACACAGAGGCAGGGAGGGGACCACAGATCCACCAAAAACCCAATGGGTTGACAAGAAGTGACTGCAGGGTCTAATGGAATGAGTGCCAATAGTCTGCTCCTGCACGGCATCTAGCAGCTTCCCATGGGCTGGCGAGCGGCAGCACAGGGGAACAGGGACCACAGAATGAGCCCATGGTCCTGGTCCATACACAATGTAGCATATCTGTCTCCACACCCCCCCATCCCCTCAGTGGAATAAATCATGGTTAAATGCTCTCACCTGTAGCCCTCGCCCCTCAAACTCTGGCTGCCTCAGCTGGAACCCTCTGCCAGGGCCACTCGCCTGGGCACAGTTTCAGGGCCACATTCCCAGACCAAGCTCTGCATTTCCTCGGCAGGCTGGTCAGGAACTGCTCCAGGATCGCGTAGCTCAGGATCTGCTCCTTGGTGCGCTCTGTGGCTCCAGCCAGCCATGGCAAGACTCCTGAAGGTGGCTGTAAGCCTCTGGGGCCCTGGCTTCCTGGTAGTGGAACTGCACTGAAGCGACGCCGGTTCTCTGTGGGTGTCCATCCCATGGAGGTGGTGGCTTTCTTGTGGCTCCTGCTTGCCCATTGTGGTGCTGCCTCTCAGTAGCCCCATGTACCAGCCTGATTACACAAAGGGCTTTTTCTGCCCCGTTCCGCCTCTCCCCTGGTTGGGGCTGACGCGTTCTGCTCCTCCATTTTCACTGGGGGCTGGCATTCCTGACTGTAGGCGCTGGAGGGAAACCTCAAAGCCGGCTCTTCACCCAGTCCAGCAGCCATTGTCATTCCTCCTGGAACCTATGCAATCCAGCTCAGGAACAAACCCGTCACTCACTTGTAGTCCTGTAGAATATCCGTGCGCTCCAGCAGCCTGCAGCAAAAGATCCAACGGTTTTCTGATGTGAGAGAGAATGAGAGCGGACGCTTAACTCCCAGGTCCTGCCTATGCTCACAACAGACAGCCCTCTCTGATCACCCGGCACATTCCCGTTCACATAACCAGCTCTGGCCCAACTCAGCATGACGGCCCCTCATGACTCTTGCAAGTGGGGTGCATTTGGTCCCTCCCCCAAGCCAATCCTCAATTTTGTTTGGATCTCATCACAATGTGTAGCATGTGAGATTCAGGGGGATGGTGGGTGTTGTTTGGGGCACTAGACAAAGGTGGTAGGTACCATCCTAATTTGTTAGTAACTTATAGGAGCACAGGAGGGACGCTCTGAACCATTTGCCTTCCCTGAGGGTAGCCTGCAAGAGGTGACGATTGGCTCCTTTAGGAAACAGCACTGATACCTTAATTAGCCACAGAGGTCAGGCAAAAGCCGTGTGGTTTGACCATTTTCCACTTCCTCTTATTCTTCTTTTGTTTAGTGTTTGCACTATTCCCCTAGCACAGCATTGGTCCTGGTTCCACGCCTGGGGCCTCATAGAGTGCTACTCAATACACAATATAATACTTACCAAAAAAAAACACATAAAAGAATGTTATTTATGTTCCAAAGTTGAGTATTAGGGTAGGAATGCTTGGGTGTACGAAACAGGCTGAACTTCATCCTCTTTGTGTGCCAGATTGAGGCAGGGGTCTGTGGAATAATAACATGTGAGCAGTACTATAAAGAAGATTGCAACCATTGCGCCCAGGGCTTGGGGAACAACCATATATGGGGGGGGACTGCCTGGGATTCAAGTCTAAGGGTATGGCTACACTGGCATTGCACCGCTACACCCGTATAGGAGTGTGGTTTGACGTTGCAATTGCTGGGAGAGACTCTCTTTCCAACGCTGGTGCTCCGACCACAACTCACACTTCAAAACGCTGCTGCGCAGTGCCTCCCACAGATGCCTGCCACGGCACGCGCTTTGGAAATGTTCAAGGTGTACCACACCCTGACGAGGAAAGTGTGCTCCCAGCCGGGTTTCACCATGATGAAACAATGGTAATATCATCAAATCAAATAAGGCACATTTGCAGTTTGCACTGGATTGCAGTGGTTTACACTAGCGGTAAGGGACTCACCAGCCTGCAGACATGCCTCCAGTCTTCCCCTGGAGTGCTGGCCAGGCAGCCCCTCTTGAATCATTTGGTTTAGGGGCGGTGCTACTTCAGAACGCCATGGGGTACAGACACGGGTCAGAGTCCCAACTCACTTTCCCCCATGCCTCTGTTGCTTCCAGACCAGGGTTAGTATCAGCCCAGAGAGGAGCAAAGACAGAGCGTTAACTAAGCAATCTGGGACTGCGGCCTGGGCATCCCCAGTGCCAGCACTCAGTCTCTTGAGTTCCATTCACCTACCTAAACAGGGCATGTGCCAGGCTCTGCTCCGGATGAAAAGTCCCCTAGGGGCCTCCTGAGAATCAGAGCCCAACCACCAGGAGCCTTTTGCAATGGAGGCACCCAGTTCTTCCTGCTGTAGCAGAATCGCCTGTCCAGGCAATTGTAATCAGAAGCTGAATGTGCTTCCTCCCCCCTGCAGCCAAGCACTAGCAAGGAACGTGTGGAAGTGGAAAGGCAGAGAGAGCCCGGATGAATGGATGATAACGGATGTCCTGGGCAGAGGGGAAGTTCTTGCATAGTGTTAGGACACGCCTCTAATAGGATTGTCCCCAATTCCCATTAGCAGCAGTAGGCCCAGTTTGATATCGTAGTGGATCATTCTAGTGTCTCAGAATGATACAATGTAGAAGCAAATCCTCTCCCTGGGATATTGTTGGTGTCTCTGGTATCGTCCCACACAGTAGGATTTACCCCCTCCCCAACCCCCGTTCGTCGAATTGACTCAAACTGCCCCATGGCCACTTTTCTAGCTTAATTGTCCATAAGGAAATACTTTTAAAGTCTGATCATTGTTCTTTCGCTTTGTTTCTGATTATTAGAGGAAGAAGCTGTTCCATGAGAGATTAACTGAAACAGCAATTCCCCCATGTGGCATGCTCAAAACCAGCACCCTTAAGGTGCCTTATTCTATCACTGTAGCTGCCACGCTCGCTACTTACCAGCCTTCTGCCAAAGATACATACTGCCAATGGTTTGTGAGCAGCCACTTTCCCTCTTGCCACATCTCCCAAGATCACTGATTTTTTGTTACGTCTGACACTTTACAAACACAGAGGTCCAGGGCCGGTTACTCTCAAGACTCTGCCATGTGACGAGATCTTTGGTGGTTTGTGCTGGTGAGATTTATCTG
The DNA here is from genome assembly GCF_003597395.2 of Chelonoidis abingdonii. Taxonomy (NCBI): domain Eukaryota; kingdom Metazoa; phylum Chordata; order Testudines; family Testudinidae; genus Chelonoidis; species Chelonoidis abingdonii. The sequence goes on from NC_133772.1 coordinate 5,419,882, forward strand.
CTGGGAAAATGTGTGTGTACATATTGTACTAGAAGAGGGCAAAAAACTCTGGCCAGTTTCCCCAGCGTTGTGGGATGTTACCAGCGGACAGGCTAGAGTTTAGAGACCAGGAGATATAGTATTCTGAACAGAGAATTTATGTCTCTTGATGCTGTTTTTAGAGAAAACAGCTGATTTTTTAGAAAACAAAATTAAAAAATCACTGAACCCTCTTTGATCAGCCATAAAAAATTACTGTCACCTTATTTTTGCGTCAGTAAGCGAAAAACCCTGACTTTTTTGGCAGTCGGATCATTGTTTTGTTCTCCACTGAAAGTTTAGCAGAGTTGAGCTGGAATACGGCACTCCAAGCTCAGTATGCGAGATGTCAGCAGAGTGGAGGTGTGTGGAAAGACCCAGCAAGGCATCTGTCGACTCTCCCTGGATTCACATCTGAGACCTTGGGGAAGGTGGCCCTAGCCTTAGGCTTAAAGCTCAACAGAGCGAGCAGTCGTTGATAGAGGGACATTTTGGGTCTATTTCATAAAGTAGCTGAGTCATCCGTAGGATGAGCGCAAGCACTGTCTTGGAGGAAGAAGAGAACATCCCCATGACTGGCAAGGCCAGCTCCTGTGCAGCAGAGAGGGGTGGACATTTGGCCCTGTCTCAGGATGTAAAGAAACAATCAGCCCCACTGACAGGTCAAAACAAGAGCATTTTTCAGAAGATTCGGGAATTGAAAACCCAGCAGCTTCTTACAACAAAACAGAGCTCTGCACTGAGTATATCCCCCCATGCCTGAGTGCTTCAGACCCTTAAACAAGATGAAGCAGCACCTGTTCACCCTGTGTCAAGCTGGGAGTGACAATCGACTCCTCCGCAGTAGTGATGCGTGGAGCCTGTCGGGCGCTCATTAACCCGTTTCCACTCAGCCCTTACTAGCGAGTGTTGGGCCAGGCACGATGCCCCCTGAAATACTCCCAAATTCCCTTTCATCCGCAGCCTAAATTGGTTAAATTTAAGTTTCGCCTACTGGAGACAATAAATGAATCTCTGAACAGCGGTAGAGGTGAGTCCATCCCTTTTTGTAAATCAATGATGCAGACTAGCAGCCTCTTCTTTCCCCCTCCTGAGTTTTTCTGGTGCCGTCATGTAGCTTATTTCCTGTCACTCTTTTTTAAGTTAAAAATGTGTTATTCCAGAAAAACATTATTTCCTTGTTAGAAACACAGAGCAGTTGATGTGATGTACAAAAGTAAAGCAAATTTTTCGCTTCTTGATGCCTACAATTTTGGGAGAGTGGAATACGGCACCATAGTGGCACAACTTATCTCTCTCCTAATACAGATAATCTCACCCTCAGAGATGCTTCAGTAAGTTTTTTCCTCAGACCGGACACCTTCCAGGCCTGGGCACAATTCTTTTCCCTGGTACAGCTCTTGTTCCAGCTCAGGTGGTAGCTAGGGGATTCTTCATGATGTCTCTCTCTCTCTCTGGTAGCCCCATCTCCAAAAGATATCTTGGAATTGAAAGAACTACAGAAAAAGTCAGCATAACATTTAGGGGTATGCAACAGCTTTCATAGGAGGAAAAGTTAATAAGACTGGGACATTTCAACCTAGAAGAGACGACTAAGGGAGCCAAAAAATCATGACTGGTGTGGAGAAAGTAAATAAGAATATGTTATTAACTCCTTATAACACAAGAACTAGGGATCACCAAATTAAATTCATAGGCAGCAGGTTTCAAACAAACAAAAAGTCAGTATTTCTTCATCCAACGCACAGTCAACTTGTGAAACTCTTTGCCAGAGGGCGTTGTGAATGCCGAGACTATAACAGGGTTCAAAAAATAACTTTATAAATTCATGAAGGACAGGTCCATCAGTGGCTATTGGGCAGTGATGGTGTCTGTAGCCTGTTTGCCAGAAGCTGGGAAAGGGCTACAGGAAATGATTAGTTGATTATCTGTCTGTTCATTCCCTCTGAAGTACCTGGCATTAGCCACTGTTGGAAGACAAGATACTGGGGGAGATGAAACTCTGGTATGACCCAGTTTGTCCATTCTTATGTTGGCCCCAGGCTTATTGGCTCCGGCTGCCTCCATCCCATAACCAGTTGCTGTGTCCCTGACTCTGCCTTGTCTTTTCATTTCTTTCCCCCCCATGATTTGTTGTTGGCCAGTGCAGCTTCCCTGTGGGGACCTTTGGCTGCAGAACATCAGGATCTTTGCCCTGGCCCTGTGTGGAGAGTATGACACATTGGCCCTTTGCTCTCAGAGCTTCAGAGTCTCATTTCCCCGAGGCAGCACAGCTAGCAATCTCAGCATTTCTCCCTCACTATGCACATATCCCAGACCCATCAACACTTTCATAAGAACCTGGTTACAGCATGGGTCAATGTTCCAGTGCAGAGCAGAGCCATGTCCTTGTGACCTTGGCTGGGCCGAGATTGTAACCCTGTTACATGGATACGGTGAGGACTAGGCTACAAACATTTAGCAATTACCAGGACAAAGCCAAGCTGTAATGGGTCCTCATGACTAAGATCTGATCTACACCTAAAAAATTTGATTGACCTAGATACATCATTAAAGGCCTTGGAAAAAAAACTCTGCCTTGTGTGACGCAGTTAGGTTAATCTAACCTCCAGTGTTAGACCAATTCTTCCACCACACTAGCTACTGCCACTCAGAGAGGTGGAAAAACATTGATGGAAAAACCCATTCTGTTGATGTTGGGAATGTCTACTATGTTACTGTGCAACTGTAGTATGGATATGGCCTTGGAACTGCAGAGTAGCAGAGTCCCAAGTGAGGACAGAAATGGGGCAAATGCATTATTCTATTCCAGACACTCCCTGTGCAGGTGTTTGTGCTTCGGCTGCTGGGAGGGAGCAGCCAGAGCAGTGAAAATGCAAATGATGCTTTAGCTGTAGTAGGAGCATCCTTGTCTCTTCTAAAGCTTCTTCTCCAGCTCTCAGCCTGGAGCTCCCCACAGCTTTACATTGC
>NC_133772.1:5451096-5464307 GCF_003597395.2 Chelonoidis abingdonii
ATTGATTTATTATTTATTTAGCATTTTCTGTTGTCACTCAAGCCAGAGGCATACGCATCTCAGTGGCCAGTGGGAGATCGTCGGAATCCACTGCTTAATTTGGTTAGGGGGCACTCTACGAAATGTATGTATTCATTGTTTGATCTGCACAAGCTGCAGGGCTTTGTTGTCTCAAAACCCAACAGTGCTGGTTGCGCTGCACATAGCGCTGCCCGATCGGAATGCCATTAGAAGACCAGTGATGATTGATGACCATGGCAGGTCGAAGTTGAGCAGTTGCGTAGCCAGTAGGGATTGTGAGTGAGAAACTGGTTGGTGGTTGGTGTTAACGCGACATACTCTTCTGCCACGGGACTCTGATCAGCTATGCTGGCATGCAGCCTCTCCAGTGGGTGTTGTGATAGACAGAGGGTGTGCAGGTGGGTTTATAAGGTTGTTTGACAAGGACAGCCTTGGGTTGGCACATATCTTCCCAAGCCCCTTGCCGCTGCAGTCTCCACTTCGCTGAGCGTAGCGGTGTCGATGTGCTCAGAACTCAGAAAGCCTGTGAAGCTTGAGTATGTTGAGAGTTCCTCTGTGTATGACATTAGTTGAGCTAGTTGCTGTCACAATGTTGAGCTGGTTATTAAAGATGTGTGTATCTTTTCAGTTCTTAGTTTCTGACTGCAATCTTGATGTTGGCTATGTTTCACCTTTTTCTTTTAAATGGTTAGTATGATTTCCACATGAAACTGTTACTTTCTTTGAAGAGACTACTTCATTTATCTATGCGCCTCATCCTCCAATAAGAAAGATTGATACCAATTTCAGCAGACGCATATATTTTGTCAGATTTCCCCCTCATGAAGTTAGCATGGAGAAGTCCTCTGCTGTGTTAATGCCCTATACATGCAGTGAATTCCTCTCTTTTAAATAAACTATTGACTCTGAAAAGTGATTTACTTTGACTCCTTTATATTTAAAGACATATTTACTTCTATGCTAGGCAAACCATAAGGATAAAGCAATTTCAGTTATTGTGACACTAGGTTGAAGGCTTGTTGAATCTTATACAAATTGTAAAAATGTATTCCAAACTTGAGCTTCCTGTTATTAAAGGCTGGGTTTCCAAGTTCAGGTCCAAATGTTAGCAGTTTATTCCTTTGAAAGGTGGGGGATGTTGGTCATCTGAGAATGTCACTGTGAGAATATGACCAGGAAACATTATCTACAGTCACCTAACAAGATCACTCAGCTTGCTACCGGCCACTATAAAAGCATAAGCTGATCAAGAGGGACTAATGTATTGTCCATTCATTCAGGATAGTTGTGACATTTCCCATATGTGAATATGATTTTTGACCTCAATGAGCTGCGAAAACATTAAATATTAGACTACATTTAAAGCAAGAGCAATTGAAAAAAATAAGGAAAATGTATCATCTCTGCTTTGTTTCAAACCAGGCACCTGTCAGGGATCAGACCAAGATGCTAATCACTACATTAGAGAAACCACCTGTGCCTTTATGTCCCTTGTGGTGTACAAAAATATCAACCATGAAGTCTCATTCTCCCATAGAACTGGAGAAAACTGTGTTCTAAAATTTGAATGAAATCTGATTATACAAAATACTTCCTGCCTCTGTTTTTATTTCATTCCAGATAAACTTTTGTTTCCAATTCTTTGATTTGATCTCCCCTTCTCATATTATGATCTTTCTTTTCCTTCAAAGGAGTTGTGTGGTTAGAGGGATTGGCTGCTAAACTAACCAGATCCCTTCTTGTGTCATGACTTGTTGGGACAGCTTTGGCATGTGATCCTACACTATAGCAAAGCCCCTTAAAAACCTGGACTGTAATTTGCTTTAGCTCTGACACTGAAAGACAGGAAAAACAAACAAAAATTGTAGACTCCTCACATCTCCACAAAACCATCTGTGATTTCTCTTCTCTTTCTCTTTCTTTTCTAATGGGTGCCACTTCAATCTAGCCTCAGGCAAGGGATAGGTAGGCTGATGGGGGTGGGGAGTAGGACATGGGACCTTTTCTTTCTAGGGGGAGACTGCTTCATTCCAGCCCAAGGGTGGGAGATTTTCTGGCTCAGGATGGTGGGAGATGGAGTTGGTGGAGGGGGCAGTAGTGGGGGGCACGGGAGTGGTTGAGGGCAGGGTGGTGGAGGGGACAGTAGTGGAGGGCACAGGAGTGGTTGGGGGCAGGGTGGTGGAGGGGGCAGTAGTGGGGGGCAAGGGAGTGGTTGGGGGCAGGGTCGTGGAGGGGACAGTAGCGGAGGGCACAGGGGTTCCCTCCTCTGTCATTGTCCCATCAATATCCAAGTCTGTGTCCCCTGCTTTGCCGCAGACCGGCTGGAGCTGGATGACAGGGCGCCCGTGGTGTTTGAGGGGCGAATCGCACACAGGGCTTTGGGGATCATTCTCAGTCAGCAGCCCGTCTGAACTCAGCTCCTGGATGTAGATGCTGATGTCATTGTCCACGATCCAGGCCTGCAGATAGGCCAGGCCACAGTCACAGCGCCAGGGGTTCCCTGCCAGGTAGACATAGGCGAACATGTGCCCCTCGGGGAAGAAGCCACTGGGCAGAGTGCGGAGCTGGTTCCCTGACAGCCACAGTGTGTTCAGCTCCAGCCCAGCCAACAGCCCCCGCGGCAGCTTCTCCAGGGCATTATCAGACAGATCCAGGTCCTTCAACTCAGCCAGGCCCTCAAAGGCCTCTTCTGGCAGCGTCCGTAGCCGGTTCCCCCGTAGATTCAGCTCCGTCAGATTCCCCACATCCCGGAAGGCCCCTGGCAGCAGCTCTGAAATGTTGTTGTGAGCCAGGGTCAGGCGGGTGAGGGCGGGCAGGCCCTGCAGTGTGGGCAGTAACTCCAGGGCATTGTGAGACAGGATCAGCTCCTGCAGCAAGAGCAGGGGGGCCTCAGTGTGCAGCACACCCAGTGCATTGCCTGATAGGTCCAACTCAGCCAGCGCAGGGAGGTGCTGCAAGGAGGCAGTGGAGACGGACGCCAGGCGGTTGGTGCTGAGCAGCAGGATGCCGGTGTTCCTGGGCAGGGCAAGTGGCACCACGCTGAGCCCCTTTCCGGAGCAATTGACCTGCAGTCGGTCCTTGATCAGGTTCATCTCGGACGGGCATGGCTCCCCCGGACCCACAGCGCCAGCCACAGAGAGCAGGGCCAGGAGGGCTAGGTGAGGTGAGGTGGGGCACAGCATGGTCTGCAGGGGAGACAAGAGCATGCACAGGACGCAGACATCACAGGGCATGTTTACACTAACCAGCTCAGACTGCAACAATACCGCGACCCTGTGAACGTTAACTGAGACTTGTGACTCCCCAGTCTGGAGAGCTGGGGACAATTCCCGGTGGGATATTATCCCACAATGGTCCCATCTACCCCAACCCAGCTGGTGCTGCAACAGTGCTGGGTCCCCTGAGCAGATACTGGCTCTAATAACGGGGGCTCCCTAGCTCCCCAGTGCCCTCTGTCCCATCAGGCAGGAGGTCATTGCACCTACACTCTGACCATGCTGGGGACCATCTACACTAACCGTGCTGGTGCTGTAACAATGTCAGGGAGCTGCCATTAGCACGACTTACAAGGAATTGACTCCCCCACACCTGCTCCCCATCCCCCAGGGTGGACTAAACACAAAAGGTTTGAATCAATCCCTGTAGTTTCCTTTCCACCCAAACCCGTATCTTCTGCTCCCTTTATAGACAAGGCAGCTGGTCCAGCCAGGAGACCCTCCCAGTAATTAACACATCCAGTCCCCACCTGCCTGTATCCTCTGCCCTTGCTTCAACCCATGGCTGGGTGATCAATTCATTTTATTCCACCAACTGTCTTGAAATCAACGTCTCCACTTCTCGAAACATGTGCCTTGGTTTGTGAGCCCTTTGGGGGCAGGGACTGCATTTTTGTTTAGTGTTTGTACAGCCCCTAGCACAGCATGGGCCTGGCCCATGCCTGGGGCTCCTCATAGCCCTGCTCCAATACCAATAATAATACTTACAAAAAACACATGAAAAGAACGTTATTTAGGTTCCAAAGTTGAGTACTCAGGGTTAGGAAATGTTGGGTTATACGAACAGCCTGAACTTCACCCTCTTTGTGTGCAGGATAAGGCAAGGGGTCATGTGGAATAAATAGCACATGATCATGTACCATAATGAAGATTGCACCATCACGCACACAGCTTGGGAACAACTACCCATCATAAGAACAAAAGGTTAGGCCATGATTAAACTTTGTAATATGCACAAGCGAAATGAGGCCTGGTCTACTCACAGAGTTGCAGTGGTTTAACTAATGGTAAGACTCCCAGCTCAGACACTGCACCAGTCTTCCCCTGGAGTGCTGGCAGCAGCCCCTCTGAATCATTTGGTGCTACTTCTGACACCATGGGGCACAGAGGGGCAGAGTTCCTGTTGCAGACTGCTGCCCCAGCTTCCAGCCCCATGCTGGGCTGGAGTTGCGGGTGGGAGGGTTGCTCTGGCTCTCCAGACCAGGGGTTGGTCTCAGCCAGAAAGAAGCAAGGACAGAGCAGGAACTAGCATCTGGGGACAGAGCCCTCCACCCCCAGTGCCACACTCTCAGTCTCTGAGTTCCTTCACCTACCTCACCGCAGGGATGTGCCAGGCTCTGCTCCAGGGTGAAAAGTCCCTTAGGACCTCCGGAGAATCAGTGCCAATCCACAAGGAGCTCGTGCAATGGAGGGCACCCAGTTCTGTTGCTGTGGCAGAAATTGTTTGTCCACGCAGATTGTAATCAGCAGCTGAATGTGCTCCTCCAGCCAGACAGCAATAGGGAGGGGAATGTGGAAGTGAAAGAGCAGAGAGAGCCCGGAGAAATGGAATGATAACAGGATGTTCCTGGCAGGAAGGGGTAGTCTAGTGCAGGGGTTCTCGCAACAAAATTTTTGGTGGCCTCTGAGTGTGGCCACCAGCTCTTGCTGCTGGTCACACTGACACTTTTTCCTAAAATTATTTATTGTTCCTAAAGTTAGTAAAGTATATGCACATATATACATCCAAATCATTGTAATTTATTTATGTAAGGTTCTGGGTTTTTTTGCAGACTCAGTAATAAAAATCATGCACAGTTATCTCTATTCTTTACTGGACCTAACAGAATAGAATCACAAATAAGTTGCCTTGCACATTCTTGTCTTTTTTATTATTGTTTCTGTGGGATTTTTTGGCAAAAGTGGTTGTCTGTATAAAAATTTTGAGGTAAATTTAAAAATGCTTTGACATAATAGAAGTCCAAATAACAATGAAAAACATATCTGGGTGGCTTGGGTCTGGGGAGGGGAGGATAGGTGCGGTTGCGGCTGTGGCTGGCCCAGGGCTCCTCCAGGCAGATGTGTGGGTGTGGCGGAATGGTCTTGGGGCCTTGGCCAGCTGCTCTTGCTGCTGGGGGGGGGTTGGCGAATGCAGGCAGAAGGGGTCGAGTCGGAGACTAGCCTCCCCAAAGGGGGCTCCACCCGCTGCCCATGCGCCCACTGCTCACCTCCTCACCCCCGCCCACTGCTCGTCTCCTGCGTCCCTCCTTAGTCCCCCACCTGCTGCTCATCTCCTCTCTCCCCCTCAACCTGCCGCTTGCCTCTTCATTCCCCTGCCACAGACACCCCCTGCCTGCCATGAGAACTTCCCCTCGCTGGTGACTCACCGCTCACCTCCTCACTCTCCTGCTCGCAGCCAGCCCCCCTTCCCACTTCCTCACCCTGCTGCTAGCTCGCCGTTCGCCCCCTTACTTCTCCACCAGGCCCCCTCCGCCTCACCACTTACCCCCTCCACACACCTCACCGCTCTCCTTCTCACCCCCTTCTTGCTGCCTCACTTTGTTCCTTAAGCACTATATGCCTCACCTGTGTATTCCACTTATATCTCCAGAGAAGCAGAGCATGCAGGAGCAACAGGCAGGGAGGGAGGGAAGGGGCTGATGTTTGCACCCACCGCCCAGGAAACTGCTGTGATTGCAGGGAAACTCCGTGGTGGCTGCATTTGAGAAACGGCGGTCTAGTGTGTCTAGACATGCTTCTATAGGATTGATCCCCACCAGTAGCAGAAACTCCCCAGTCTGTTCATCTAGCTGGGACCATTCTTGTGTCTCAGAATGATACAAGGTGGCAGCTGATCTTCTCCCTGGGATGGTTCGTGTCTCTGCTTCTGCCCCACAGAGGGAGGATTTTTTTTTTGTTTCTCAAATTGACTCAAACTGCCTCATGGCCACTATTTAGCTCATTGTCCAGATGCAGGGCCAGCTCCAGGGGTTTTGCCGCCCCAAGCAGCCAAAAAAAAAAAAAAGCCAGGATGGCAATCTGCAGCAATTCAGCGGGAGGTCCTTTGCTCCAAGTGGGAGTGAGGGACCCTCTGCCGAATTGCCACGGAATACCTGAAAGTGCTGCCCCTCTCCGGAGTTGCCACCCCAAGCACCTGTTTGATAAGCTGGTGCCTGGAGCCGGCCCTGTCCAGATGAAAAATATTCTAAATTCTGATACTTTCTTTGTACTTTTTTTTCTGAGTAATAGTAAGGAACTATTACATGGGGAGACTAAATTCAAGCACAATTCCCCCCATGTGGCACCAAAAACCACCTCCCTTAAGGTGCCTATGCTACGGTACCAACTGAGCTAGCCACACTACTTACTTACCAACCTGTCAGTCAAAAGATGACATCTGACAATGGTTTGTGAACACTCTCACTTTTGGCCAGTCTCAGGGTTGGGTTACTCCCAGACTCTGCTGTGATGGGGTCTTTGCTAATTCGTGCTGTGAGATTTATCTTTGGAGCAATGTGTGTGACTCAAACTGCACTAAAGATGGAAAAACTCTGGCCAGTTTCCTCAGTGTGGGGGATGTTACCAGTGATGGGCTGGAATGTAGAGCATAGCGGCATAGTTTCTCATTAGAGGCTGAAACCGGGATATTTATTTTTTCGATGGTGTTATTTAGAGGAAACAGTGATTTTTTAGAAACAAGATTAAAAAGATCACTGAACCTTCTTTAATCAGCCATAAAAATTTACTGTCACCTTATTTTTGCCTCAGTAAGGAAATAAAAAACTGACTGTTTGGCAGGTTTTGTTCTCCCTACTGAAACAGCAGAGTGAGCTGGAATAGCCGGCAGCTCCAGCTCAGGATGCAGGGATGTCAGCAGAGTGGGGTGTGTGGAAGAGCCCAGCATCTGATTGTGTCTGACGCTCCCTGAGATTCACTAACTTGAGACCCTGGGGAGGTGGCCCTAGCTCTGGGCTAAAGCTCAACAAAGCAATGTTTATGTAGAGGGCCATTTTAGGTCTATTTCATAAAGTGCTGAGTCACCGCTAGGCATGAGCGCAAAGCACTGTCTTGGAGGAAGAAGAGAACATTCCCACATGAATGGAAGGCCAGCTCCTGTGCAGCAGAGAGGTGTGGGACATTTGTGCCCTGATCTCAGGGTGTAAAGAAACAACCACCCCCCACTGACAGGAATCATAGAATATCAGGGTTGGAAGGGACCTCAAGAGGTCATCTAGTCCAACCCTCTGCTCAGAGCAGGACCAATCCCCAGACACATTTTTACCCCAGTTCCCTTGATGGCTCCTCCCTCAAGGATTGAGCTCACAGTCCTAGATTTAGCAGGCCAATACTCAACCCACTGAGCTATGTTTAAAACAAGCACTGTCAGAAGATGGCAGGGATTGAAACCCAGCAGCTTCTTACAGACAAAACAGGAGCTCTGCCACTGAGCTATATCCCCACATTGCCTGAAGTGTTCAGATCCTTAAAACAAGAGCGAAGCAGACACCTGTTCACACTGTGTCAGAGCTGGGATTTTGAAATCACACCTTCAGCAGTAGATGATGCATGAGCAGGCTGCTATAGCATCATGTACCCGTTCATCACATCAGCCCTTTTACTAGCAGTGCTGGGCCAGGCACGATGTCCCTGGAGAGAAATACCTCCTGAATTCCCTTTCAGCCGCCCTACAAATGTGTTTAAATTTAAGTTTCCCTACTGGAGAAATAAATGAATCTATGAACAGAGGAGAGTGAGTCCATCCCTTTTTGTAATCAATGTGCAGACTAGCAGCCTCTTCTTTCCCATTCCTGGTGTTCTGGTGCCGTCATGTAGCTATTTCCTGTCACTCCTTTTTTAATTAAAAATGGTGTTTTTCCAGAAAACATTATTTTCCTTTTAGAAACACAGAAGCAGTTTATTTAATGTACAAAAGTAAAGCATATTCCCTCTTCTGATGCCACAATTCTGGAGAGAGGCGAGAATACGTTAACAGAGTGGCACAATTTTCAGCATTACCGACAGAGCCCAGGAAGTTACATCACTCTCAGCGAGGGCAGTGCTTTTCATTTTCTTTGAGGCAAAAAGGGTTAGTTTGGGATTGGGGCAGTCTAAACATAGACAACGATTTTTTTAGGGGATTTCTCCATCTTCCCCAAGAATAATCCACAGCCAAATAGATAAGAAACAGCCCTGCACTATGTGGAATTAAAAAAATTCCAATTCCATTCCTTAGTGGGAGTTCGTAACTGCTTAAAAAAATAAAGGAGAGGCATACCTAATGGTGGTGGTGTTGGGGGGCGTCAAACTCACAGGCCTGAGAGTAAAAGTCTCATGTGCTACCAGTTCCACTGCGGCACATATTTCAATAGCAAAATATTGATCTGAAAAAACTCTTTCTAATGCTAAAGGACTATGGTTCAAACTGGACAGAGGGAATCAGTTCTCCTCAGCATTTGGCCTGTTTTCCCCTTCTCAAATTAGACAAGAATACTCTTTGAGTTTTATAAATTAATTTATTTTTCAAATTGTGTCAACTCTTTAGTAAAACTGGTTCACCCTCCAGGCCATTCACAAATGTTTTTACCGGGCCACCTGTGTAATTCATCTTCTTAGCCCCTGGCTGCTCCTTTTGCTCCCTGCCTGCCTGGGGAGAGTCACTATTATCAATGGTTCATTCCAGGAGACTGGAGTGAAATCAGTTCTCAGTCTGAGTGCTGTTCTCTGTCACCCTCATTCCTTAGGTTATGGTGCCACCAGGTGATCATTTCATGTCCCTCCTGGATTTTACACAGAAACACAATTTTCTGTGCACAGATCAATGGAAAGCATATCTCAGATGGCTGCCCTTGGGACTGGTGCAGGAATGTTGGTGGAAGGTGAGTTGTGTCTCCATGCCAGGGACATCTTTGCCCTATCCTGCACCCTCATTCCCCAGGAACCAGCCAAGTCATACACCTTTTGATAGCCATGACAGAGGGCAGGGTGGTAAAACCCATTCAAACCCAGGTCCCTTTATAACATGCCCAGAAATGATGGCTTCTAAATCAACCCTCAGCTCAGTTATCAGCATATGGGAAAGAATGGTCTGAAATTTGTAAGATCTTGTTATTTTTACAATATATTCCTTGCATGCTATGGGGAATTAACACAGCAGGATTGACTTCTCCATGCTACTTGATGTGGGGCAGGAGGCGGAGGGGGAGGGATCTGACAAAATATTGGTTCTTTTGATATTTGAATATTTCAATCTTTCTCTATTTTTGGAGGGGTGGAGATAGATTAAATGAATGTAGTCTCTCCAAAAGAAGAAATGTTTCTGTGGAAATTACTAAAATTTTAAAGGAAAGGAGTGAAACAAAATGGTCACACATTGCATCAGAACCTAAGAAATGAAAAACAACACACATCTTTATACACCAAACTTGTTGATGTGCAACTCAACTCAACAATGTGCATCATCACAGGAACTCTCCAACCAACTCATCTTCCATGGCTTGCAGTTCTCAGTCCTCTTACATCAGGAGGGAGACTGCAGCTGGCAAGCTGCTTGGGAAGGTAAATGCTAACCCAAGCTTGCCCTTGCTCAAAGAGCTTTTTGGCTCACCAGCCACATGTCTTTCATCACAACACCCACTGTGGTCAAGGCTGCCACGTAGGGTTACCAACCTGCCAGAATTGCCCTGGAATCTCCAGGAGTTAAAGATCAATCTTTAATTAAAGATTATATCATGATAAAAACTCCAGAAATATGTCCAACCAATATTGGCAACTCTACTGCCATGCTGGGATGTGACAGTGGAGTCCCTGTGGGGGAGAAGAGTAGTGCTTAACACCAATCAGTTCCTCATCACAGACCTACTGCTCACTTGCCTGGCTTTGACTTTCCATGTCATCATTGGGTCCTTCTTATCAAATTCTGGGCTGGGCACTTTTGGGGTCTTCAAGACAACCCAAGCTGAAGCTGTGGTGCAGATCAAACAATGATACACATTGTGGAAGAGTACCCACTTACCAAATTCAGCAGTGGGCTCCGAGAGCTCCACTTGGCCATTGAAAACACTATTGCTTGGCTTGGCAAACACACAGATGCGAAATAAATAAATAAATAAATATTTACTCTGAAAAGTGATTTAACTTGACTCCTTTACATTTAAAGACATTTATTTCTATGCTAGGCAAACGATAAGGACAAAGCAATTTCAGTTATTGTGACATTGTGAATCTTATACCAATTGTAAAAATGTATTCCAAACTTGAGCTTCCTGTTATTAAAGGCTGGGTTTCCAAGTTCAGGTCCAAATGTTAGCAGTTTATTCCATTGAAAGATGGAGGATGTTGGTCATCTGAGAATGTCAGTGTGGGAACACGACCGGAAAATATTATCTACAGTCATCCATCAGGATCACTCAGCTTGCTACCAACCACTATAATAGCATAAACTGAGCAAGATGGACTAATGTATTGTCCATCCATTTAGGATAGTCATGACATTTCCCTTATGTGAATATGATTTTTGACCTCAATGAGCTGGGAAACATTAAATACTAGACTACATTTAAAGCAAGAGCAATTGAAAAAAATAAGGAAAATGTATCATCTCTGCTTTGTTTCAAACCAGGGACCTGTCAGGGATCAGACCAAGATGCTAATCACTACATTAGAGAAACCACCTGTGCATTTATGTCCCTTGTGGTGTACAAAAATATCAACCACGAAGTCTCATTCTCCCATAGAATTGGAGAAAAATGTGTTCTAAAATTTGAATGAAATCTGAATATACAATATACTTCCTGGGTGTCCATTTTTTTTTCATTCCAGATAAACCTTTGTTGCCAATTATTTGATTTAATCTCCCCTTCTCGTATTACGAGCTTTCTTTTCCTTCAAAGGAGTTGTGTGGTTACAGGGATTGGCTGATAAACTAACTGGATTCCTTCATGTGTCATTGGGACAGATTTGGCATGTGACCCTGTACTACAGCAATGCCCCTTAAAACCTGGACTGTAATTTGCTCTAGCTCTGACACTGAAAGACAGGAAAAACAAACAAAAATTGTAGACTCCTCACATCTCCACAAAACCATCTGTGATTTCTCTTTAAGACCCTCAAGGAGCTCTCCCATATGAAATGGGGTTTTGGTTATATACTGTGTGTGTGTTAGTTACAGAGGAAGTAGAAATTAGAAAGTGCTCTAGCCGCAGTTTAGTGCATTCGAATGATGTGGGAAATCAGACACTTATATGGGAAATGGAACCAGAACTCGAAGCCATTAAACAATCATGCAACTATCCACTCTTCTCTTTCCTATAAGATGCTGCTGCAAATCAGCTGCAGGGTGGGGGAACTGGCCAGCTTAGAGTGCTGGGATCTGGGAGAACGGGCATTTCCCCTCTAGGGGACACTGTCCTCAGCTCCCATCTGGCCCCAGGGCAGGAGACTGGCTGGCTCAGGGAAAGGGGAATAGGACATGCAGCCTCTCTTTTCCAGTGGGTGCCAGCTTCGAGCTAGCCTCAGGGCAGGAGATTGGCAGGCTGATGGGGGTGGGGAGAAGGCTATGGGGCCTTTCCTTTCTATGGAGCCCCAGGGTGGGAAATTGGCTGGCTCAGGGCGGTGGGAGATTAGGCATTTCCCCTATAGAAGGCACTGACTGATGTAACCCCAGGGGAAGAGATTGAGCCAGCTCAGAGTGGTGTGGATCGGGATATTGGGTGTTTTAGCTCTAGAGCATGTGGTCTCTGATCCACCCACAAGGCAGGGGAATTGGCTGGCCCAGACAGGTCAGGGAATAGAATATGGGGCCTTTCCCATCTAGGGGGAGCCTGCAAAACTGAGCATCATTATTCACCTTCAGCAAAGACCACTTGCAGCCTAGTGTTTTTGAACTGTGACCTAGTTGCATCAAGGGAAGGTTTTTATTCTGTGATTAGCCAATGGAAATGCCTGCCACAGGATTCAAAGCAGGATCAGAATTTATGTGGATTATAAGAACAACCAGAGACTTCATACAGAGTGGAGGAAATATCTACAGGGCTCTGCGAGGGCACAAGCCAGCCCTGAATTGCCTGGTTTTAGGGGGAAACTGCTCCTCTGGACAGTTATTCCAGATCTGGCCTCTGCAACAGGTGTATACATGGGGGAGCTATACGGGGTTAGAAGATCCCATTGGTCTGAGGCAGGAGAGGCATCTGGGAGTCAAGACTCCTGGGCTCTACATATATTAAGGGAGCCTCCCAGCTCCTGCAGCAGTGGGAGGAATCTTGTCCCCGGTGCACAGTGGGTGAGGTCACAGCAACACAACTGGAACTAGAACACAGGTGTCCTGACAAGCCCACAGGACCCTCCTCCCCAGCCCCAGCAGTAGAACCCAGGTGTCCTGCCCCCGTTAGAGGGTGGTGGTTGCATATTTCACCCTGACAGTCCCGATAGCTGCTTCCCCCCTGTCTAGGCTGTAGGCAGAGGGAGCCCGCCAGGGGCCCAGCTCCCCCACACTCAGCAGCCTCCTGGTAACACGTCGGAAGGAGGGCACAGGGGGGTCGCGGTGGATCTGCAGCTCCTTGGTGGTGCGGAAGGTTGGGGGCTCTATGGGGCTCTTGAAGCTGCTGAGATGCATCATGGGGGGTGCTGCCCCCTCACCCTTTCTCAGCAGCTGGTACCGCACCAGCTGCGCCCCCGGAGGACCCCTCAGAGCTGGGCGATACCAGCCCAGATATACCCAGCCCATCCAGCCCACGAGAGCCAGCATGGGCAGCAGCAGCAGCAGTAAGGAGGCCAGGTAGAGCATCAGGTGCAGCAGGCAACAATGGGCTAGCACCCAGTGGCCCCACTGTGGACCCTCCCTGCCCTTCTGACGCCCAGCCACGGGCATTGCTGGGGGTGCAGTGGGGCATGTGCAGAGGTGAGGAGCTCCCATCGGAGGGGGTGGCTGGTGGCAGGGGG
>NC_133772.1:5466312-5474363 GCF_003597395.2 Chelonoidis abingdonii
TGCTTCCGCCAGCTCCCCCAGTGCCATCTGCGTGAGGGGAGCATGATTAAAGCATCTGGCATTTAGTGCCTTCGGCACCAGGTGAGAGATCACTGCGTAAACAGCCCCTGTGCCCCACTCCAGAGTGGGTACATCCCTGGATTAAACAGCTTCCCCCACCCAGAGTTCCCTGTACAAACAGCTGCTCCACCCCAGAGGTGGCTGCATCTCACTGATGCTTACCCGTCCCTATGGACTCACCTGGGGTCTCTGCTGGGGTTCCTCTCCCACCTGTGTCACCCTCACCCCCAGCTGTGGATTGAGAGGTTGCTCTGGGGGCAGCTTTTCCCACTGGGCTGACTGACTGCATCAGGGATCCTGAGCCCAACCCCTGTATCAGCCTCTACAGCTGCTGTGGGGTGGGTATGTGGTTTCCTATGACGTCAAATAGAGACACTGATCCTCCTTCCCCCATTCCTACCCTCAAGGCATTAAAAGCCCTCACAGAGGTCACATCAGAGTCCAGCCAGATTACACACTGCTTTCTGATCCACTCCAGAAAATATAGCCCCACTCTAGAAACTGTATCTCAGAACTGGGCAAGGGATCCCCATACAAATAGCAGGTATACTCCGGAAGGGGATGCACCTTAGTGCCACGTAAATGATGGTTGTACAACCAGCTGTCCCACCCCAGAGGCATCTGCATTACAGCACTGGGCAAGAGCTCCTTTTATAAACAGCCTTTGTGCCCTTCCCCAGAGGTGGTTGCATCTAGATTAATAAATTCCAAGGCCAGAAGGGACCACTGTGATCATTTAGTCTGACCTCCTCACTAACACAGGCCAGAGACCTGCTCCCAAATAATCCCTAGAGCAGAGCTTTTAGAAAAATATCCAATCTTGATTTATAAATTGTCAGTGATGGAGAATCCACCACGACCCTTGGTAAATGGTTCCAGTGGTTAATTACTCTCCCCAGGCAAAACTGAGGCCTTATTTCCAGTCTGAATGTGTCTAGCTTCCACTTCTAGCCATTGGATCTCGTTCTACCTTTCTCTGCTAGTTTGAAGAACACGTGATCAAAGATTTGTTGCCCATACAGATACTTAGAAGTAACCAAGTCACCCCTTAACAGTCTCTTTGTTTGTCTCTTGGTGTGAGGTGAGGGACCTTATGTAAATAGCAGCTTCCTCTGGTGTGCGTGGCTGGGACATCTCAGTGGTGGGGGACAGATTCCCTTATAAAATAGTCCTCGTTCTGCACACCAGATCCAGCTTTCAGGTCCAAGTCAGTGGCAGACAGTGATCCCAGTATAAACAGCCCCACCCCTCCGACTGGAGGGGGGAGCTGTGTCTCAGCGCTGGGTGAGGGAACCCAGCTCTACAGCTTCTCAGCATGGCATGGGTTAACTGCCTCAGGAGATGGCAGGAGGGGGGCTATTATTAGCTGCGGAAGGAGTGAGTCGGGTCTGGGCAAGGAGATAAATGAGGGCAGGAAGGGATTGGCCTTTGTCATCCTTGCCACTCTTCGTTCCTCTACCAACGTCTTCTATCTCACAGGGTAGTTAGAAGCACACACAGTCCAGTGGCTACAGTCCTGGGGTCGTGTGTGTGATCCCACCTTGGTTAGCTGTCTCCTCCCCCCTAGATGTGCTCTCTGGCCTGTCCATGCTTTGATGTTTTGAGAGCAGGTTTTGGAGAGTTGGGGGGTGCATCAGGGATCAGCAGGGACCTCCTGATTCCAACTCACATAAAGGGTTAGGGAGAGGGGTTCGGCCCCTTCCAGAACCAGCTATGTTGGGGAGTGCATAGTGTGTGGGGGGGTCAGGCTCTCACAAATGAGTGAGGGGCCCCAGATCCTAGCACTCATACACAGGGAGAGGGAGCAGGACTCAGGTACTGTAGAACTGATGAATGAAATTGTTTTTAATTGTTCGCTTTAACATTGTAACTTCTGTTCACCATTTGTTACTCCATTTTGCCTACAATGTAACTTCTGTTCACCATTTCATTACACTTGCCTAACGCATACTCCATTTTGCCTACATTGTAACTTCTGTTCACTATTGTAATTCAAACCCCATTTTAAAATGCTTACTCATTTTGTGGACGGCTTATTGCTGCAGCCTTCATTTTTGCAAGCCCTGCTGTAATCTTATTAGTTTAGTTTAGATGTGTGAATGAGGTATGTATGGGTGATAGAATAAGCCTCCAGCCCCAGCCTATCCTGATGAAATAAAGTTCAAACACCAAGGGCTGAAGAGGCAGACAACAGTCTTAAACCAAAGTAAGAAAAGTCCACCCTAAAAAGAAAAGGACAAAAGAACAGAAGGAAGATCAAAGCCAGATTCAAGGCTGAAAGTCAGGTCTGCAGTGACAGGTGATCAATCACCAAACCCAGAGGCAGCATGACACAGCAAGACCTATAGACTTTGGATTCAAACTAAAGCCTACGAAAAGGATGGGTCAGATGGAAGACTTTGAAGGGTAACATTCTGCTGCCAACATGGAAGGGCATCAGTGCATGCCCAACAGAGACCCAGCTCATGCTTGTGCCTGGCTTTTCTGGCCAGTTAGCCACCACAAGCTACGAACCCAAGCTGCAAAATCTGTCCCTCTCGCTATCTTGGTATGCCTGGTGTGGAGTGGCAGGGCCCATGGTGCTTCTGGGCCAGGTCTGGCCCTTGCACTGTGTCATGGTCAGGTGCAGCCTCAGTGGTGAGTCCATGTCCTGGGGAGGGATGGTGCTGCAGGGTGATCTCCCACCTCTGTGTAGCCAGTGGCCTGTGCTCCCCACTGCCATGCTGGGGGATTTATTGATTGATTGACAAATAAAATATGCAGATTTTTAAAATACTGTGTGCATAATTGTTATGGAGGGAGAGGGACACAGAATTCCCTTGGGAGTCCTTTTACAAGAGGCGGCCGGAAGAGCTTGTTGTGTTTAGCCTAATAAACCATAAGCAGAGAGGGGTTCTGCTCTCTATAAATACACCAGGGAGGGAGAAGAGCTGTGGAAGCTAAAGGACAGCGTTGACTCAGGAAGAAATGGGGCTAAACTGGCCATGACTAAATGTCATGGAAATTAAAAGATTTCTCACCATCAGAGGAGTGAGGTTTTGGAACAGCCTCCCAATGGGAGCAGCAGGGACTAGAAAGTGAGCTGGTTTCAAGAGGGAGTTTGGATTATATGATAGGGTTGCCCGAGAGAGCTGGGAACTGGATCTGCTGACTCATAAGCTCCATTCTAGTCAGTTGTTTGTCCCTGTGGGGAGCCTGGGATAAGGCTCCTGTTAACAGACTAGCACCAACCTCCACACACAGTGGAGATGAGCAGAGAGGGGTGATTCTGCAAACTGGGCTGGAGCCAGGGCCGACTTTAGGCCAATTTGCCTGATTCCCAGGAATCGGGCCCCACACCTTAGGCACCTTTTTAATTTTTTTTTTTTTTTTACTTACCCCGGCGCTTCCCTGGCCTGCGGTCTTGGCTCGGGCTTCTGTAGGGGGTCCCGCTCCCTAATGATCACACAGGCACAGGCTGGGGGCATGGCAAGGCCCCACCCGCTCCCCGGTGCCTCATCCCGTTGTCTGGAGCTCTGCCTAAGGCTCCCAGAGGGGGATCAGCCTCTAGAGCCCTCAGGGTGGTAGCGATGGGCGTCCAGGGCTTTTTACAGGGCCAGCGGCTTCCAGCTGCCTTCTCGCCACACCTCGCGAGTTCCTTAGGTCAATAAGCGCCTGCGCGGAAGCCTCCGCCACCCCCCATGCATGTGCCCATGACTTCCCATGGCTATTTAAAAGGTTGCCAGGTGGGTGTCAATTTGGGTGGAAGCTGAGGGAGCACCGGCCCTTAAATAGCCCCCAAACATCTGGTATTAGATAGGGGCTTGGGTGGCTTTTTAAGGACTGGGCTCCAGCTGCTTCTGCCTGTACCCGTCTGCCCTGCCCACACCAGCCCTACTTCTCCCTGCTGCAGCCAAGCTCTGCACCCCGTTGCCCACAGCCGCCCTTGCCACCCCCTGTCCCTCTGTCTCCCAGTTCACGCATGACACACACCCTGCGACCCGCCCAAAGCCACGCCAGCCCCCACACACTCTGCCCGCACCAGCCTGCACACCCTGCTCTGTTTCCCAGCCACCCCCTGCGCACCCCCTGCCTGTAGCCAGCAGCCCAGTCTCACACTTCCTCTGTGTCCAGCCCTGCCAACCTCTGCTACACCCCCTGCCCTGCCTGAAGCAGCCGTCCCCCAATCTCCTTCATCTCCAACAGCCCGCACCCCTTGCCCTGCCTGCAGCAGATCCTACCTCCGTAAGCGCTCGTGCCCTGCTTCACCAGCCCCATGTCCACTGCTGCCCTGCAGTTCCAGGCCAGTAACCCGCACACCTGCTTCAATGAGGGGCAGGGAGCAGTGGGACCCACCTGTGCAACCCCCGGGGAGTGGTGCCCAACACATTGAAACACGTCATTATAACCAATCAACACAATTGCATTATATGATGCAATGATCGATAAGATATTAATTTATATTTATATATTATGGAACGTAAAATAATACATGAAGAATGAAAGGCTTTTATTTTCGACTTATGTTGTTTTTAAGTCATCCCTGGCAGGACCCGCTGAACAATGTTTCGAATTGGGCCCGACTTCCTAAAAGCTGGCCCTGGTGGGCTATTGGAGAGGCTTTGTATTCCATTGGACATGCTACTCCGCTGTTTAAGCAAAAGGCCTAGTCATTGGGCCCCGTGCGAAGGGGGTGCGGTATACGTCATGGAAAAGGGGATTATGGTGGAGAGGAGGGAAATAAAGCATGGGGTGTTTGGCCTCGCCATTGGATGGCTGGCCCCCCTGGGCCCAAAAAAACAATGAGTTTTTTTGAAAATTCTCAGACTATACAGGAACGGGCAATTTGATGAGCTTTTCCAATGCACCCTGTGAATTAGAACACAGATTCCTTCAGTGATGAAGTGACATGTTTGCTGACCTAGGCTTCACTTAGGGCTTGTCGTACGCAGATACATTTAAAGGCATTATTAATCGTTTATAATTATACTGGAATAGTTAACCAGATTAACCCTTGTGTGGATGAACCTAATTCAGAATAATGGCTTAATTAGATTTATTCTTATTCACACAGAAGTTTAAAGTTCCACTTCAACTAATCCAGTTCAAATCACCTTAGTGTTAGTTGATTATAATTATTTTTCCTGAGTGTAGACGAAACTTTCAGAACTTATGTACAATCACCACAGGAGGAGCATGCAGTGTGTGATCAGGACATATCACCCCTAGCTATGAACTCGTCCTGGGTGTCTGCAGCAGAGATGAAGGGTTTCATCAGCCCCAACAGGGCAGAAGGTAACCTGGAAGCTCCCATGAGGAGCAAATGCACACCAGGCATACTGCCAGAGCCCCACCCAGACGTGTCCTCGGTAGGACAGGAAGCATGGGGATTGGAAACCTTTTTCACACAGGGCTAGCTGGATACAAGGAAGCCATGAGGCTACTAACAGCCCTTGTCCTCATGAAAAGTACTGCTGAGTTAGTTGTTGTGTGTATGAGTCTGTGGGAAGTAAATCTGTGGAGTGGATGAGAAGTTGATGTCACATCTGAGGACTCTGAAGCTCATTGGGGTGCTAGTAGGCATCATGGGACCAAGGACTGGCCAGGGCGGGGGCCAGAAGAGAGTTGAGGCTATCTGGTCCTATAGGTTGGTCTAGAATCCAATGAAGTGCTGGGATGCGCCTTTCAAGTTTTTTCATCAGGGATATTGTCCAGTACTTTTGTCTCACTGTTCTTTCCATTCCCACACGCGCCGTCCCCCACACCGCCACCCTGCCACACGCGCTTCCCCCAAACTTCCCCGTGACTGCACATGGACCCTCCCTCAGACGCCCCAACTGCACATGGCCCGCCCCAAACCGCCCACCCCCAACTGCCACACACGCCCTTCCCCCCAAACACCAGCCCCAACTGCAATGATCCTTCCCCCAAACGCCACCTGATTGCCACATGGAACCCCTCCCTCAGGACCGCTAACAGCACATGCGCCCCGCCCCAAACCGTCACCCCAACTGGCCACCCTGCTCCCTTTACCCCTGCCACCCCATCTGCACATGGACCCCTCCCTCAGACCCCAACTGCCACACGCTTCATTTCCTCCCAGACGCCGCATCGCCCCGCCCCAAACCGGCTACCCAACTGCCACTACGTCGTCCGCTCCCCAACCCGCACGCCCAACCCACATATCGAACCTTCCCCCAAGACCGCCACCCCCCCAACTGCCACACGCGCCCTTCCCCCAAACTGCCCCTGGACTGCCACATTGGACCCACTCCCTGCAGACCCCACTTCCACCGCTTACATCCCCCAACAGCCAATGGCCCCGCCCCCGAAACCGCCATCCCAGATTGCCACACCGCCCCTCCCTGAAACCACCACCCCCAACTGCACACGCGCCCCTCCCTAAAACCACCACCCCAAAACTGCCCCTGACGTGCCTACCATGGTCCCCTGTCCGCTCTGACCCCAACTCACACGCTTCATCCCCAACCAGCACATTTCCCCGCCTCGTCCCAACTTGCCACCTCAACCTGCCCACACCGCGCCTCTCCCTGAAACCACCACCCCTACTGGCCACACGGTCCCTTCCCAAATCCGCCACCTGACAGCCACATGGTCCCTCCCCTGACCCCCAACTGCCACAACTCCCCCCATCCCAAACTGCCACCCCAAACCCATGTTCCCTTCACACTGCCAGACCAACAACGCCACACCTCCCCTCCCCCAAACCAACCATGCCGACTGCCCACCGCGACTGCCACGCAACACCCGCAGTTGCCTGCGCCAACGCCCAGCTCGCCCTCCCCGGAAACCCCCAACCGCCAGCACATCCCCTCTCCCCGAAAACCACCATACAAGCCACACACTCCCTCCCCCAGACAGCCACCCAACTCACCACGAGCCTCCTCCTCCTCCCAACACCACCCCAACACGCCACACTCCCCTCCTGAAACCGACCACATGCTCCCTTCCCGAAAACCGCCACACCAGACCCGCCCCGCGTCCCCCCCCCAAACAATGCCCCGGTGCTTCCCCTTCCCCAACCAGCCGACCCCCAACCAGACTCCACACAACGCTCCCCTCCCTACCCACCACCCCAACTGCAATCACATCGTCGTCCCCCAACACCACCAAACATCCCGTCCTCCAAACCCTCACCCCAACACCACACACACATCCTGTCCTCCCACTGGCCGACCCCTACGCAACCATCTTCCCCTCCTTCAAACAGCCCACCCAATGGCCCTGTCAGCTTCCCCAACTTGCCCCACATGCTCCCTCCCCCTAAAACACGGGCCAAACCCAACTGCCCCACAGCTTCCCCTCCCCCAAGCCGTCACGCTCGACAGCCACAAATGTTCCTTCGTCCCCACACCATGCCAACCACCGACAGCCACACACTCGGTCTGCCCCAACAGCCACACACACTCCCCTCCTCGAACCCTCACCCCAACAGCCCACACACACATTCCTCTCCCCCACTGCCTCCCAACTGCAAAACACTCCTCCCCAACAGCCACCCAACTGCCTGCATCGCTCCCCAACTGCCGCACTGCCTCCCCTCCCCAACCAGCGCACCCCACAGTACACATCGCTTCTCTCGTCCAAACAGCCACACACACTCCCTCCTTCCACCCTTGCCCCAACAGCCACACACACATTTCCTCTCCCCCCACTGCCACCCCACTGTCAACACAACCTCCCTCTCCCCCAACAGCCACCCAGCACATGCCACAACACGCTCCCCTCCCCCAACCCAGCCACCAATACTGCCACACACATTTCCCCTCCTCCAACCCTCACCCGCCCAAAAGAGCCACAACATTGCCCTCCCCCACCTGCCACAGAGTACTCAACTGCAACCAACACTCGTTCGCCCCCAACGCCACACACATTTTCTTCTAATCCTCCACCTGCAACACCACTCCTCTCCGCCGAACAGCCACCCCAACGGCTGCGCTCCCTGACT
The DNA here is from genome assembly GCF_003597395.2 of Chelonoidis abingdonii. Classification (NCBI taxonomy): domain Eukaryota; kingdom Metazoa; phylum Chordata; order Testudines; family Testudinidae; genus Chelonoidis; species Chelonoidis abingdonii. Next base: position 5,474,321 of record NC_133772.1, read on the forward strand.
GCCACACATGCTGCCTTTCCCAACTCACCGCCGCCGACTGAAC